>NC_073235.2:66385000-66490000 GCF_029281585.2 Gorilla gorilla gorilla | reverse complement strand
TAAATTATTCTTTTATTATCTACTTCCATGTTTCCATATGTATATATATTACACTAGTAGGAAAACTGTGAGTTTCAAGCAGCTGAGCATTGCCCCAAAGCTATTATCCAACATTTCAAAATTTAAGAAGGGATTAAGATTCCTTATGAATGCTGCAGTTTTCTAGTGAATCTTGAAAACATAAATGAAGAGGCAGCTGTAACTGTTTCTAAGTGAAAGGAATACTCAAGAAGTATGTTTGATTTTAAACAGCCAATCCCAAGCCCATTATGAGATTTTAAGCTCCCATCCTCTGCTCCTTCTCTTATTCTCTCATATCTTCCTTCTTCCTCCTCTCCCTTGCTTTCGTTTCTTCCAGTTCTCCATTCTCCATCCTCATTTTAGGTGGCTAGTCCACTGGACTTTAAAAAGCAATTTCCTTTATCTGGAAATAGCACTTTCTTTTTCCAAATTCACTTGAATATAGCTCTTCAACCACATCATGTCAATCCTAAATATTATCCCAGTGACTGCGTCTGATAGGTCCAAAATAGTTTGTAAAATGAGGAATAAAAAATCATAATCAGATAAACACTGGTTATAATTTAATCTGTTTTTAAAGCATCATGGAGGGTTCATTTTTGTCAAGAAAAATAAGAATAGTTACAACTTTTGTTACTTCATGTATATGCATTATGTATATGTATATATAAAATTAGCTGCACAAGCAACTTGGAAAGTTTTCTTATCTCACTCTACCAATTAATTAAACCAAATATTAGGTAGAAATAAGAATAGCCATTTGGAGAAATGTCTTTGTGTATACATTATATAGAGATAGAAGTTACTTTCAGCGAGTAACTGCATGTCAGTACTAAATTGCATTTTATACAACTTAAAATTATTTTTCTACATTTTTCCACTTGAAATTTTACTGAAATTTCAAATCAAAGGCACAATGTTTATATCCGCAAAATGAATAGTAAGGATAAAGCTTAATTTTTAAAATCTAGAAACAAAAATGTCCTGTTAATGAACACCAAAGTAAAAATAGGTTAGATGTTCTTCCTAATATGGCCGACACTGATACATATGAAGCCATCTTACAGATCGATATATATGTAAACAGGATACCAGATCCCAAGTGCAATTAGAACATCAGATTGAAAATTCTTTATTCTACAATTAAAGCACAGGCTTAAAAGGAAAAACAGCACATTTCCAATTAAATCAACTAAGTACAAGTTAGTTACTACCAAGTCCCATTTCTAAAATAGTAGCTTTTGTTGGCACGCTTTAGGAAGTAAATATTTACCCAGAGAAATGTAATTTCCTTTTCATTTATTTAGAAACTGCATGAGCTGGTCTCCGCTTTCTAATTTTCTTTGTACTAGTTAAGGTAGTACAGAGATTTCTCATTTTGATATTAGAATTGTGTAGTTGAACTTGTGTATATTTGAAAGGGAAAGACAATATTTTCTTTCCCTTAATTAGTAACTTTCTTTTTTACTTCCACTATGCTTTTAGTAATTAAAAAATAAACCTTGATATAACATTGATGTTGTTTGCAAAGTTATTTTGAAAAACATCTGCTGATGAGAAGCATGCAAAAAAACTTTCATGCCGGTAAATGTGATTGCTAATAATTTCATCATGATTGCTGTGACTGCAATTTATTTATTCTTAATTTATTTTTATAATGAACTGCTTCAGTAATATGACAAATGATTCCATTAGTTAAAAAACTAAAATGTCAATTTACATGTGGTCTTTGGTGACTAATTTGCTGAGTTGAGGTTTTGGTTTTCGTTATGATAATATTTGGCTATGCTCTATGAGCAAAATTTATGAGGTCTTAAATATTAATCTTTTGATTTTCTGAAACAAGGTAATTTTCAGCTTTAAAAATGTTAGCAGTTTCCCTTTCAGAGTCTTGAATACACAAGTTTTAGGCACAAACTTCTGAAACGTTGTCGTCTAAAAAATAATGCTCACTTTGTTCGCTGGGATCAAAACAATTCTTTTCCACTAATGACTGCAAATATCAGCTCATTTCTAACACAGTTTCCAATGGCAAACATTACTCAGTTGTCAGTAAAAGAAAAGGGATTACATCAGCATTCGGGGGAAAAAAATGTTCTGTTCCTTCTTACTCCATAGTCTATGTTCAATCAGCCTGGAGCTAATGGAAGCCCTCCAGTGCTGAGAAATAAACAAACACAGTTGGGCAAATAGTCCAAAATCAAATCTAGTATATAAGGTGGACAATACATAGTTAGTTCCATTACCGAATCCTCCCCTGGGAGCTGGAGCAGCTTCAGAGCCCTTCTCATTACACACCAGCACCATCTGTAGCCAGCCTGAACCTGATTTGGGAATGTATAAAGTACACGAAAAAAAATAGACTCAGAATCGGGAGCTAGAGAATCCTATTTCAAGTTTAAATTTTGCTTGTGAAAGATCATTTGGTTTTAGACTCAGCAAACAGCGGGCCTCATCACTCACAATGAGGGACGCATGTAGCAAGGATTACTTCAGATCAGGGAGATTGAAGGTAATTGCTACTTTCCACAGGGATATATCTAGCTCAAGTATAGCTCAAGAGAGTTACAGCATGGTCCCATTAGCCACAGAGCTTCTATTCCACTTCAAAAGGCAAGCACCCTTTCCCCGTATTGCTGTTGCTGTTGTTGATATTATGCATTATTGAATTCAAAATTGTAGATGGAAAAGAAGCCAATGGCAATGGCATTTTTAAAATATAAACGTGTGTGTGTGTGTGTGCATGTGTGAATTTTAGGCTCTGCCTCAAAAATAGAACCAGAAGTTTTTATTTACTAAAAATAAAATGTAAATTATTATTCATAGAAAGTGATGATGTTGGTTACATCTGTTTGGGGGCTAAATAAATGAGCACATGATTATCAATGCTGAAATATATGGTGACATTATGTGCAGTACTTGAATATTTTCATCCAAGATATGCTACCTTCCAGCAGGCAGAAGTTGCTTTACCAATGCTACCTACTTTCCCTTTTATTCTCCTTCTCCCTCCATTCCCCAACCAACCCCTACCTTCATCCAGTAACAAAATGTCTCTGGAAATCTGATTTCCTTCCTCCGTTTGAATCACATTCATACAGAAATGAAAATGGTTGTATGTGTCTTTTGAATGCCCTGAAAAGTCCGAATGTATATGTGAGTGTGTAATTGAGGGAGAGAGCACTGCATACCAAGTATCTAGAGATTCATAGGCAGGGTAGATCACTTTCATTGGAGAGGACCAAAGAAAGCACTTTGGACAGTGCCTGCTTCCTGCTCAAGCAGAGACTGCCCTTATGCAATCTGAGCTCCAAAAGAAATAACTACCCCTTAACCTAGATAAATCCCTATTCCCCAAACTGAATCTCCCTCGTCCCTCCTTACACTACAGGTGGGAACCATTCACCATTAGTAAGCCCTTTCCCTACTCTAGCACTCACCTGTCCGAAGGTGTTTCCAATCTTGTCAAATTTCAGATCCTTTCACTGATGCTATGTGGCTGCAGGGGTGTTGATTGTGCTCCCTTCTGGTTTGGTTTGGGTGATAAGACTTTAGGCATGACCTGGCAGTATCCTCAGGTGGCATCCTTACACTCTGGAGTAATAAGCTGAATCTTAGACACTATCAACAAATATTTATGTATTTTTTTTCCAATCCATCCTCACATTCTGAGTTACGTCAGTTTGCTCTAGGCAATATTTTTCACTGGTCAAAGATACTATTACTGATGTTGGTCTCCCGTCTTTATCCTGTGAGATGGATCTCTGGGACAAATCCTTCGTCTTTAAAACTGCGTTTTCATGTTCTTGAGCTTGTCTGAAGAAAGTCAATAACCCTTCAGAACACTCTTGAGACTTTCATTCACTTTCGTTTTCATCCTCAAGTCTTATTTAATAAATCTCCATCATCCTAGATTCTGGTGCTCACTTTTTGGGGGATTATTTAGGATGTGAACTCTGGAGTAAGATGGATCTGGAATTAAATCTTACTTCCACAATTTGATTGTGGACTTGTATAAATTATTTAATCTTTCTAAATCTGGCCAGTGCAATGGCTCACACCTATAATCCCCCTATAATCCCAGCATTTTGGGAGGCTGAGGTGGGTGGATCACTTGAGGTCAGGAGTTCGAGACCAGTCTGGTCAACATGATGAAACCCTGTCTCTACTAAAAATACAAAAATTTTCCAGGTATTGTGGAGTGTGCCTGTAATTCCAGCTACTAGGCAGGCTGAAGCAGGAGAATCGCTTGAACCTGGGAGGCAGGGGTTGCAGTGAGCCAGGATCGCACCACTGCACTCCATCCAGCCTGGGCAACAGAGCAAGACTCCGTCTCAAAAAAAAAAAAAAAAAAAAAGTATTTAATTTCTCTAAATCTGTTTTCTCAACTAAAAAATTAGGATAATAATGGCATTTGTATTATAAGTTTATTGAGAATATCGAATGAGTTAACTTATGAAAAGATCTTTGTCAAGTTAGTACATAATGAATGCTATCATTATTATTACTTAATAGTAATAATAATCTAAATCTCTACTCCAATTTGTCGCTTGCTCAAGATTTTGTCCAGTGGTTTCTGATCCAAGATCATACCCACCAAGTTCTAAGAACTCATCATACCTAAAACAATGTGCCTGAGTATCTTCTTAAAAAAAGAAAATAGCTACCGTTTACTGAGTAGTTCCTATTGCCAATAGTGAGCTAAGAGCTAAGTACACTATAGACAAATCACATTTAATTCTTGTAACAAACATACAAAGTATGAATTACTGTTTTTTGTTTTTGTTTTGAGATGGAGTCTCACCCTGTCACCTGGGTTGGAGTGCAGTGGCACGATCTTGGCTCACTGCAACCTCCGCCTCCCGGGTTCAAGCAGTTCTCCTGTCTTAGCCTCCCGAGTAGCTGGGATTACAGTTGCGCACCACCACACCTGGCTAATTTTTGTATTTTTAGTAGAGATGAGGTTTTGCCCTGTTGGCCAGGATGGTCTCGAACTCCTGACCTCAGGTGATCTGCCCTCCTCGGCCTCCCAAACTGCTGGAATTAAAGGCATGAGCCACCACACCTGGCCAAATTACTGTTTCATAAAAGAGGAAACAAACTCAAAAAGGTTAAATGATATGTTCAAGTTCACAAGAAGTAACTGTCAATGTTGAGACCTAAACCTACAGTTTTCTGTGGCAGAGATCACCAAAAATATAACACCACCCATTTCCTCTTCTGGACACACAGAGTATATTTTCCGGCCTCCTTTGTAGTTGGACATCTCCAGTAACTGCATTCTAGCCAATGCAATGTGAGTCAGTGATGTGTGTATCTTAGATGCCCAGCCTCGTATAACTTCCCATTCAAAATCCTCCAGGCTTTTTTCCCCCTTCTGCCAGCTGGATGCCAATGTGCATGAAGAAAATGGCAATATTCATCAACCTGGATCCCTGAATAACTGCATAGACTAGAGCACATCTCCCTACTCATTCACTTTGCCAGTTGATCTGGAACGAACTCATTCTCTCTGTGTTTGAGATATATGCATTTAATTTTTAAATCATAGTCTGACATTACTCTAATATAGTATGCAACTTCAAAGTATTCTATCTCTATTTTTGTATTGCACTGACATAAGAATTAGCCAGAAAAATGTTACAATGTTCAGAGTCACACTGGAACTTTAGAAATTTTTCTCAGGTATGTTGTCACAACTTTGGAATAAAGGTATCTAAGCTTTAATTATTTATTTCAAAGTATTATAAAATGAATACCATTAACTAGACAATTATAAATTTTAAAAGTTTACTTTTAACATTTTCCAATTATCCAAAATGGTAAAAAAAATAGGTAGGGTAACTTTAATCATAGTATTCAATTCTTTATGAATTGTCTTTAAAAGGTTCATAAAAATTATCCATTATATTCATGATTTTGTATCTCTACATAATTGACTCATTTTTGAACTAAATTAAATCTTGTTATCCCACACAGAGTCAATAAAAGTAACACTTTTATTTCATAATTCAGCACTTTTCAAAATACACATTTTAACCTACAATAATCTAAATTTAAGATTCAGTGCCATGAGAGGAGTTAGAATAATACATAATCAAGATAAAGTGTTTTACAATCAAGCAGTCCTATCTTTATGTCTTGTCTTCCACATTTATAAACCATGTGACTTTGAGATACTTAAAATCTCTTGGCTTTATTTTTCTCATTTGTAAAATAGGAATAATAATTACACTTCCTTCAAGGCCATAATGAACTATGTTTGTGCCACTGCACTCCAGCCTGAGTGACAGAGTGAGGCCCTGTCTCAGAGAAAAAAAAAAAGAAAGAAAAATAAATAATGATTGCACCTCCCTCAAAGATTGGATGTGAGCAATAAAAGATCATGCAGAAAAAGCAAATCAACTGGCATGTAAGTGCTAAATAAATATTGAATTTTTAAATACTATAATTAGCCCTAATTTTTTAAAGAAATAATATCTTTAAAATGACCTTTAATTATAAATGCTGTGCAATATTAGACAATTAAAATGAGAAAAGTGTGAATGATCATATCAATATCTGCTATGTCTTAGTAAGAAGACAAATTGTGAATGAAAATTGTGTTTCCAAAAGATTTGGAATTTTTATTTCAGATTCCAGGAAGCAGAGATTTAATGGCTAATATTTAAATGACAGGGAAGAGATTTTTCATTTGAGGTCAAAAGCTTTCTCTTTTTGTTAATGTAATGATGTCAAAGGATTGCAGAACCCCATTCCTCCAGCTGAATCTGATTCCAAATGATGATGAAGTAGAATATTCATCAGTTCTCTCTTCTCCCGAGAGAAGATGAGTTAGGAAATGAGTCTCTATTCTTTATTTGGAGATTCACTGGAGATTTTTTCTTGTTTCTTCTCTTATAAGAGCAAAATATTTTAGTTCTCAGTCTTCTACTTAACCCATAGCTACTTATATTGCTTTCAGATGTATTATCTGCTTAATTGTTCCTCTTTCAGCACCATCTCATGACACCTCTTGAAACCAGCCCATATCCAAGTTGTTGCTATAGAGAGTAGAATCAGGAGGACAACAACAGATTTTATGTATCAACTGTAGGAGCTTTCTGATGACAAAGACCCTTCCCACCCACATCACTCCGCTGGCACTTGAAGAACGTTCTGTAAAGAAAGCAAGTCTGTATGACTGAGTAGTGCTTCCCAGTGGGTAATTCTGAACCTCCACTTTAGCCTCTACCCATCCAACTGTTTTGCCATGTTCCCAACAGTCACCTATAACTCTGCCTTCTCCCCAGTAAAATCACTCTCCTTCCGTCATAATAGCCCTATTTCTGTGCCTCCATTTCTGTTGATGGCATCATCGTCTTTCCATTAGATCCAAATAGAATCTTTAGTCATTGACTCCCTCTTCCTCTTCAAGTTCTAAAATAAGGCACTTCTGACTCTGGATTATCATTTATACTCAGCCTCCTACTCTCTATGTCCATAGCTTCTTCTATAGTTCACTCTTTCCTCAGTTCTCGCCCAGGCTGATCTGTTAGCTCCATATCTAACCTCTTTATCTTCACTCGCTTTCAACCCACCCAACCCCTAAGTCACCCTCTATTCTCTTGCCATAGTTCTGTTTCTAAAGCATGGATATGGCAATGATATTCCCCTGCTTAAAACCCTGGAATAATTTATTCAGATAACAATATATGCTTTGCTCGCACTACATGTTCCTATCTGTCAAATTAAATCTTTCCAAGCTTTTAGGCCGAGGGCGGAGGCTCCTGCCTGTAATTCCAGAACTTTGGGAGACTGAGCTGGGCGGATCACATGAGGCCAGGAGTTCAAGATCAGCCTGGCCAACATGGTGAAACCCCATCTCTACTAAAAATACAAAAATTAGCTGGGCATGATGGCACATGCATGTGGTTCCAGCTACTCAGGAGGCTGAAGCAGGAGAATCGCTTGAACACAGGAGGCAGGGGTTGCAATGAGTCGAGATCGCACTACTGCACTCCAACCTGGGCGACAGAGTGAGACTCTGTTTCTAAATAAATAAATAAATATCTCCAAGCTTTTAGAAAGATTTGGGCTTTCTTAAACAGAAGAAGTTGCAAGCAATGTAAAAAGCAGGAACTGCTTGCAGAAAATTCCTTTTGCCAGCTTTTGTTTTCCACAGCCTGAACACACTGAAAGGATTATTCTCCAGGGCGTGTGGGAGGAGTTTCTTTGAGGAATCATGGTGTCAAGGATTACACTGAACACCAGAGGATTCTTCTTTTGCAGAAGCTTTATTTCTTGGGGGAATAAAAAAGATCCACCCCTAGATGATGCTGGCAATGGAACCAGTGGTTGGCTTGGCATCAGAAGGAGCAGGCAGCAGCTTAGGGCAAAATCTGTATCACAGGTAGGGTTCTTTGGAAACAAATATGAAAGATTTTGATGTGCATGATGTTTATTAGGGATTGATATCCATTAAAGAAAGGAAGAGGAAGGGAGCCAAACTGGGTAATTAGAGCAACTTAACTGTAGTGCAGTCTTGACAAAGCCTTGGCCAACCCCATAGGGAGCTTTGGGGTGAAAACTGCCCATCAGAATGTATTGCCTTGGGAAGGGGTCGACCTTGGTTGCAGGCAGCAGACCCTGAAGGTGCTAAGAGCTGGAGGCTATCTGCTAAGGAACTGGGACAAGTATCCCAGTGTCCCCTAAAATGTCTACATGACTATTGAGGTCTGCCCTGTGGAACCTTACCACTGTAACCTTTTGAGATGAGAGAAACCTTGCTGAAAGACCAGTTCTCCCTCTCAATTAAGTATCAAGCATAATTAAGTGCAAAGGTCTATTGCTGGTAAGAGCAACTCCTCTCCAGTCTCACTGCCTTTGAGCATCACAGAAGGAAGCAGGTCAAGGTAAAAAACATGGGAGCTGAAGCCCAGCCTCAGAGTAGCTGGAAGCTTGGCAAAACTTGCAAGCTTATCAGCAGCCAAAGTAAGTACTGACAGGATACATTCATGGATGGACATGAGCATTTCTAGAAATTTTCAAAATTATTTAGAAAAGATAAATCTGTAAAAAAATTAGACATCCTGAATTTGGATCACAAAGATATGAATATTATGTATAGGCAAGTCAAATATTTGGGCTATAGTATTTATGTATTTGCAAGTTTGCCTTTTTCACTAGATTATACATTTCTCAAGATTGAAAATGTATCTTACTTGCTCATAAGACATTAAATACACATGTCAATGATTTGAAATGATTTATTTTGTACATTTATATATGGGATCTCAAATTTTCATAATTTATTAATATATTTAGGTTACATACTTTCTTTTACTTTTCAAAGAAAGCAAGTTGGTTGCTTAAAAACTATCTTATTTTTAATAAAAATGTTTATATACTTAAACTGTAAATTATCTAAAACATAAATAAATCCTATGGCAATGCAAATTACCTAATAAGATCACTCGTCACCTGACTATGTTTGTGGTAGGGGCAAAGGGGGATGGTATATGCTTGTGTGATATACATGTGAAAAAGAAAGGCAAAGAATATATATAGTTATACAAATATAAAGTCTCTATTCTTTATTTGGAGATTATTTAAGATACCCACTCTTGAAATAATAAAAAAGCTTTGAAATCCCTGGTCAGATTATACAAAATAAGGAGATTACAAAGTTGAAAGTCAATAAACTAATTGCTATTATGTGTCAGACATCAAGCATGCAAAATGATTAAGACAGAGAACAATGAAATGAACTCCCAGTCATATACAACTGACATTTGTATAGTGCTTTCACTTAGCTTTTCCCATATGAACAGCTAGGGCATGGATCATAATAGTCTTCATTTTACATATGAGGAAACTAATGTGACATGCCCAGTTGAAACAAAAAAAATGATTCTGAATCTATGATTATTGATGCAACAACCTCCCTTCTGTGTCATACAAACTAGCTACCGATGCCAAGTTGAAAATATTCTTAAATAGGTATACATAAAATTATATTCATTGGTCTTTTCATTCATTCAGTCCCCAAGAATTTTATGAGCCCAGGGATCAATCGCACTGTGTTATGGGGATATAAAGATAAAATAGACCTGACCCCTGCTTTCAGAATGATTACAATCTGAGGCATATGACCCTGTGGAGGACAGAGACGGGCCCTTGTAGGTTAAACTAAATCTAGCAAGAACGATAAGTAAGGAAGTTCTATGACGATCATCTAGGACATGCACCTCCAGAGTGGAGAAAATGACTGATTTATCCTCATGGAATATGGCATAGCAAATCTTTATGTGGATAAAAATTGGAATAAAAGGTAAGGGTGGTCATACCTTGGAGGATGCTGTCTGCACAGCTGAAGACTTCATTGTGTACACAGTGAAGGTAATTAAATGACTTTAAGATGAAGAATCAGGATTTTAGAACCAATACCCTCACTGCTTTCATTAGAGAACACTGGTAGCATCAAGTAAAGTGAAGCCACAGCAGTAGTCAAAGGGAGGACTGTTGTGGTCCACTAACAATGTGTGAGCAGAAAGGGAGGCTTGATGGGCTATGGAAGACTGGGTGTCATGAAAGAAGAACAGAGAGCGCAGAAAAGGAGAAACGGAATGAAAGAATTCCATATTATTAAGAACATACCACAATTTATACTTTCTAAATTTGTATATTATTTCTGTGCAAGGTGCAGTGGTCTTGTACAGCATTTAATTATGCAGAATGTGATTTTTGAGGTAGAAAGAACTTTAGAGGCCATTTATTCTCTTCCCCTCATTTTACACATAATGAAAGTGTGCTCTAGAAACCAAGCAGCTAGCTAGTGCAGAGCTGCGAATGAAACGCTGACTTTTCCAGTGGTCTACCTATCCCAAATATAGCTAAAATATTAACAAAGATTTGTTAAACACTCACTAAATGCAAGGCACAATGATAAACAATGATTAATAATCTGTATTCTCAAGGAATTCGCAATCTAGGCTGCCATAGAGAATTCACATTATATATTAAATAATTATTAAAGCAACATTCTGAAAAACCAAACTACCTCTAAAGTAAGCAAGGTTTGTCATCAAAGAGTTGAACAGTTGCCCTTTTTTCCTTGTGGAATCACAATTCTTATTATAAAACAAATATAGAATGTCATAATTTTTAGTTTGGAGTCCTTGAATTACAGTTTCTATGAATAATGTCCCCTGTAAACAAAAGAAATAAACTGGAAAGTTATTTCACATTTTTGCTTTTCTGTCTACAGTAGTAAACTGTGTTCATTGTTTCCTTAGCTTTTCCTGCTAACTACCACTGGAATTGAAACTGTGTACAAAATGCTTCAATTTCTTTGCAACAATTATTTTTTATGTTCTTCACCTCTGGTAGAATGACCTCTAACCATTGCATCATTTTATAAGAGGCAATCAGGAGCTTTAAAGGAAAAAAACCCAAATATTTTATTAAATTAATTTAAAAAGAAATATTTGAATATGAAAATCTGCATAGCATAAATATTTTATATGGGAAATAGTAATAAAAATTAATATTTAGTTATATTATTCATATGTAAGAGGGGGAACCTACTAATTTGGAAGCCCTAATTCTCCTCCTAGAATATTTCAAATAGCACATATGGAACAATATTGCTGCACTATATTTTACAACTAGCTTATATTAACTCTGTTTTACTGTTTTTAAGCTATACTCATGATTATATTTCTTACATATTTTCTTGAGTGCTCACACACCACAGAGACATAATATATAAATAAAGTAAGGCAAAATTCGCATAACCACTGCAACCAAATTGGAAACAATACAACATAGCACATATTAAAATTTCTCGATGAAATGTGAGGCTGAGGTATTTACCAGCACATTCCTCTTATGTGTGTACTGCAGTGTTTAAGCAGTCCAGGGACACTCCCCACTACATTGGCTACTCCATGGAATGAGTTCAGTCTTCAGGAGTAGTAGTATCCTTTTGGCTTGGCCCTCGGAGCACCATTCGGAGCTATCATAGATGTCTTAACAGCCTGAGTAATTTAGTTCAGATTCTCAGGGTTCTCAAGTCCCACAAAATAAGTCTCCTCTGGGACAATTATCAGATTGAAATCAATCCTGAAACTTACATTTTTACTTTTTATTTTTTGGTGCAAACTTCTTCCACAAAACCTAAAACTGTTAAAAATAAGATTGTACAACAGGTTTTGAAGATCTTATTTTACAAATCTTTAAATCTTTACTTTAAAATTATTCTTATCAACGTGTTTTTATTGTGTAATGAATCAGCATCCAGTGATACCTGGAAAGTATTTAGCCCCTGAAGTGACTTTTGTGTAAGTTTAAATTTCTCTTTCTCAGAGAGTATATAAAATGTTATTTATTTATTTATTTATTTTTGAGACAGACTCTCGCTCTGTTGCCCACGCTGGAGTGCAGCGGCACAATCTTAGCCCACTGTAACCTCTGCCTTCCAGGTCAAGTGATTCTCGTGCCTCAGCCTACCAAGTAGCTGGGATTACAGGCATGTGCCACCACACCTGGCTAATTTTTGTATTTTCAGTAGAGACCGGTTTCACCATGTTGGCTACGCTGATCTCAAACTCCAGGCCTCAAGTGATCCACCTGCCCTGGCCTCCCAGAATGCTGGGATTACAAACGTGAGCCACCGCTCCCTGCCTAAAAAACTCTTGACATTGGCGTTCATAGTCCTTGCTATCCCTTTAAGAATGAATTTATGCAATTAATAACAGCACATGACACATTGAGCCTTGTCCCTCTTCTGCCTATTACCTGTTTTCACTTAAAGAGTAATTATTTAACCTACACATGGGGAGTAGCTTAGAGCAATGGTTTCTAAGTGTGGTCCCTGGACTAGCAACATCAGCATCACCTGGGAATTTGTTAGAAAAGGAAATGCTTAGGCCACGTATTGGACATTCTTAATAAAAAACCTTGGGGCTAGGGTCTAAGCTGATGTGTTTTAACAAGTCTTCTAGGTAATTCTCATGCAAACTAAAGTTGTATAACTGTCTTAGAACTCACCTCACCAGCAGAGGCCCATTTCTTAGTCCAATAAACACTGCTGTACTCTTCAAAAAAACAGATGTTGAAGAAAAGAATAAATGTTAAAATGAGTCATAGTCTGTGATAGAGTCTTCAATATGTCTTAGATTCTCACCCAGCAGTAACTAGAAACACCAAACCTGGGCATATTAGACCCACATCAGACAAGGCGTTCTTTTATTAGTACTTGGTCACAATATACTGCCATTACTCTTAATCACTGACTCACATTTTATGCCCCAACTTCAGAATAAGTGTATAGAGCTGACATGGAGCTCCCTGTTCTGTGGAAATACAAACAAGCATGGGAAATACCACCTCTGAAGATCATTTAATTAGCTCAAACTACAAAATGAAACCTAGTATGATTGTTGAAAATGCTTCAGAATGGAAAACTAAGATGTAGTTTAAAAGTGAAGTCAATTTATTTTTAGTTTCTATGACATTTAAAATGTGTAAAATTTTCTAGGTAATAAATAGCTTGAACATGCTTTTGCTCATGTGTGCCACTTCTGCTGGGCAAAAAATTGAGGAATGGGGCAGGAGAGTCATTCTCCTAGTGCATCCTCACTCACCCACCCTATTGCAGGGTTCCTCCCCATGGGGGAACATATTGCCAAACTCAGAGAGTCATGATGAGAAGGCGATTTTACCAAATTTGTTAGCTATGTGCCAATAAGTAGTTATAAAAAAGAATAAGCTGAGGGAAATGGTCTTACTGCTTTCATATATCCCTTAACATACTTCCATCACTGAAATAATTTCTTGGGCTTTCATAAAATGGTGAGGACCATGTCATATTTATTTTTATTTGGTTTGATTTTCTCAATTCTTGTCCAGATCTGGGGTCTTTTGAAAGATTGCTAAGTAAAAATTGCATATATATTACACACACACATATATATGTGTGTGTGTATATATGTGTGTGTGTGTGTGTGTATATACATACATATATTCAGGAAAGAATAACTCACTAAAAGTACCACTTACAAAAATATATAAGAAAAACCAGTGGGTTTTTTATTTTGTCAAAACCTTATTAGTAATGTTTTGGTTTTGGATTTGCAGTCTGTGGAGTATTTTATACTTCTCAAATTTCTTCTGCTCACTTGTGACTCTCAAACATAATAGAAATCTCCTTTTTCCCTTCAAGTAATGCTTGTCTGCTTCTAGGGCTATCAGGGGAATACTTTCTTAAAGATTGTTCAAACCAGCTCAAGCAGTGCACAAATACATACCAAATAGGAATATACTGAAAAGCAGCCGTCAAAATAGCCAAAATAATCTAAAAGCTGATTGTAAAAAATATGGAGAACAAAGTAAAAGGAGTGCCTTAAGGGCTTAGTTTCAATTTCTGCAATAATCCACCATTTCAGATAGAGTTAATTCCCTAGATTGTGTACATATGGATAATTTAATTCCACAGATAATCTCTAATATTTGTTTTGGGATAAAATGTCAAACTTTTCCCACTAAACCTTTTCACCTCCCCTTTGGACAAGTGGTCGGATGGGGGGATTTGTGGTTGCCTCTCGTTTGTCTGGCCCCACATGCCAAAGGCAGTGCAAACAAAGTGTGAAATGGATCTCTCCACCTCTCCCCTACCATAGCCTCAGCTTCATTTTGCCAGGTTTGGGGGAGGAAAGTGAACAATGGAGTATTGAAATGTAAATGTCAATGTCGTTTTTTGTGTATTTTTTTTAAGATATTTAACTTCTTTCAATAACATAGGAATTATTATGCTATTTTAATGTGATAGATAAAATGAAATCATCTAAATGGAAAATGAATATATGGTTGTTCTGTTTGGATAGGCAATATTTGAAAAATTAGGATTTTGAAAGAAAAACACTGTGTTTCAATTGCGTCTCTGCTACTTGCTAGCCAAGTAAGCTTTGAAAAGTTATGAAAATCTATGAATATTAGTTTTGTTATCTACAAAATAAGAATAACTTTTTCACAATAATGTTATGAGAATTAATTGTTATGCACATGTAAAGTACTTGTAATCTGTAACTGCAGCATAGTTGTTATTTATAAAGGAATGAAGTGTAGAAAGTGGACAACTCTAATATCAATTGTGTATGGGACCAGAGTGTTTCAGAGTAGCTGAACTTCAAAACATCATCATCAGTAGCAATCAGTGGAGTTTTCCATGACTTTGTAATTTTTTACTCCCCAGTATCATTCAACATGTTCTACACACAGTAGCTATTCACCACACAGTTGTTAACAACTCACAATATCTTTCTCCAACAGAAAGACTGAAATCAAGATAATGACAAAGAGTTGTCAACATACCCTATTCTTTGACTGGCAGAAGTTAGATAACTGGACAAGTACAAATAGTTTACTTTTGCTAAAAAAAAATACATATATAACCATATATTTTAACGTATTCATATATATATGAATGTTATATTAAAATGCAGAATTCTCAACTGCTACTAACCCATTTCTAACAATCAAGACCTGATTTTGTTTCAAGTCTTATTTTCTAAGATAATTTACTGTGTCTATATAGAGGCCAAGGGCTATGGAGTTCTAATTTATACATTTCTTCAAAAACCTTTATGCCCATGAAATAAGTCCCCGAATCTGGAAGACATATCTTTTCCTAGGCAGTTTGCAGAGTTGCTTCACATCATTAGGAAAAAATATAACAAATTTTCCTTCATAAGAAATTGCAAGTGGTTTCATTTTTGTTTTTGTATATTCAAATGAAGATCCTTTTTTTAACTGCAATCAGCATCACTGGAGTGAATTACCGCCAAATAGAGAGTTACTAGGTAAAAGTTTCAACACCCATCATAAATATCAAAGAATCAAATAATTGCTATCCTTTAGTGTGCTCATCAGATAATTTTCAGTTGCAAAGTGACAGAATCTCAACAGAATCTCTACAACTAACTTAAATAGCCAAAAGAAAAATGCATTGACTCTCACTACTGCTGTCTCTCTTCTTGCACATTATTCTCTCCCACTGCCATGATTTTTCTATCTTGGGGAAGGACCATAGTCAGCAGCAGCATGGGGCCCACATACCAATCGCTGAGAAGATTGTTTTCTCGCTCAAATCCAGTTATATTTTTTGTCCTGGAAAAGGCTCTTAAATGGCTGGACTTGGGGCACTCCATGGGCCAATCCTGGGTCAAGTGTGTTTGGGGACGGGACATGAGGGTGGTGGTATGGATCTGAAACCAGAATGGTTGAAGGGAAAAGAATCCTGGAAAGAGAAAATTAGTAGCTTTGATATTTGATATTTAGTATAAGGACAAGTTATATTTTCATTAGCAAATAATGTTTTAGAAGTTCCATTAACTTCTGTAAAAATTTGAATGAGTGTTTTCAGCTAAACAATATAGGAAGAGAAAATGCTTTGAGTTATTGAAACACTTATATACCTTTAGAGAGAATTGCACAGCCTTAGACATTACTTTAGATGAAGGAAAAATATAAAATATAGTTGTTGAATTTGAACAAATTTTCAAAATAACAATTAAATCAATGTGTGATCTTGAAGGGTTTATGGTGCTTTGACACTTTAGAAGACAAAGCTTTCTATTACCCCTTCTGAGAAAATTAACTCACTAAAGACTTTCCGCATCATATTCCTCAAACATAACATTTTATATCAGCAGGACTGAGAAGACATTATGACCTCCAGAGAACACTTCAAAATAAATCACTCTTTCTCCAAATTAAGCCATCAGAATACTGAGGCAAAGGATATATATCAAATAGGAGTTTTGATGAGAGCTGAGTTCTACCTGCCTTCCCTATTTCGATAGTGTTCAATCGTCAGTCTCTTCTACAGGTTAAACAAACTGACTCAGCCTCATCACTGCAGGACCTTTCAGAGCCTTTGATGGGCTAACATGTGACATTTCCAAATCTATTTGACTTACAGAAAACTTTCAAAAATTACCCCTTCCCCTGCATACTTATCAGTCTCTTCCATAGCAGTAATACTATTTAGTAACTACTTCCCATATATTTATGACCTGGAGGTTGTCAGTCCATGTGTATTGTACAGTCCTCTGGTGTTTCAGTAGGAATAAATTTTCAATGAAGTATTATCCTTAAGGAAACCATCTTATTAAATCTAAAAAGAAAATCTTTGAAAAATCTCATGTGACATATAACTTTTTAAATTTTAATTTATAATTTCAGAGTAGCATAATAGAATGTTTAAAGTTAAGACTTGAGGCCAGGCATGGTGGCTCATGCCTGTAATCCCAGCACTTTGGGAAGCTGAGGCAGGTGGATCACTTGAGGTCAGGAGTTTGCGATCAGCCTGGCCAAGACAGTAAAACCCCATCTCTGCTAAAAATAAAAAAATAAAAAAATTAGTCGGGTGTGGTGGCGCATGCCTGTAGTCCCAACTACTCAGGAGGCTGAGGCACAAGATTCGCTTGAACCCGGGAGGCAGAGGTTGCAGTGGGCCGAGATTGCGCCACTGCATTCCAGCCTGGGAGATAGAGCAAGACTCTTGTCTCCCCTGAAAAAGAGAAAAAAAAAAAGACTTGAAAAACTACAATTTAAGTAGATAAGGATATTTTTACAGAGCTTTACACCATACCAATCCTCTTCCAGCCCTCAGGCCTGCAGAACAGAAAAAAAAAAAAAAAAAAAAAAAAAGCGGCTAAGAATCACAATGTTTTGCAGTCTCCTATTTGGCCACCCCTTCTCAGACTTTCAGACACTCCACACAACCAATACTCACCAATGGTTGACTATGGCATTGCTCAGAGGAACTAGCAGGGAATCAAAAAGGCCAGTATTGTCTTAGATAAGTCATTTAAATTTGTAACTGTTGGTTTTCTCATTAAAAAAAGAAAAGATCTTACAGTACTTATCTTACATCACAAGGCTATGTTATTGTGAAGAAGTAATAACATAACATATGGAATGACAAACTAGTTATGTTACATAAATAATTTTTTTTGTTAGTTTGTCATAGCCTCCAGCCTCTCCAATCTTCAGTCATCCTAAACACTGGTGAAGAAGCACTTTGTAAATTGGATCACTTTTCTATTGAGAAGGCTTGTTGTCTTTCCTCTGTTTCCCCTCCAGATTCCCTGCTCTTTCCCCCAGAGGCTGACCTGTATAGGCGACATCAACAGTCTCCCTTGTCCTCTGAATTCTGGATGGGTTTGGCCAATGGAAAACACCAACAGGGAGTGAGAAGGCGAAGAGGGAGTTCAGCATTCTAATCCCCTGCTCATTCCTGCCATAACCTGGCTCCTGTAAGAGGTCCAGCTCCTGTAAGGAATTCATCCCAACAGTTCTTTGTCTTTAGGTTCCATTATCTGCTCACTCTTCATGCCCCATCAGTCTGTAGATGGGGATATTCAGTGCATGCATCATCCTTAGACAGAGACACAGGGGCTTCTGCCTTGAGCTTAATGCTTTCAGGAGTCCCACTCTGGTTCTTCTCCGATGAGGCCTCATCCCACAATGAGATGAATCTTCATGGCCAAAATGATGTGACCACCTGTCCCTCTAGACTGCATTCTAGGTACTCAGGACCTCAGAATTCTCTACCTAGACTTATCTACAACTGCTTCCAGGGCTGGCTGTTTCCCCAGGTCCAGCATCCAAAATACAGACCATGCTGTGGGTGAGTGCACCCTGTAGCTAGATAAATGACTAAAGGGTTGCTATAAGTGGAGCATAGATGGAGTTTATACATAAAAGGTAAGTTTAGGAATGACCAAAGGGTTGCTATTTGTGGAGCATAGATGGAGTTTATACATAAAAGCTAAGTTTATCTCTTATGGAGTTATAGGACTTAGACAGGTTCCACCTAGAAACATGAACATCTTTTTTTAACTCCTTAAGGTGCTGCCTCTTGCCAAGCCATCCACAGGGCCACATCTACATAATAGGAATGCCCTCTTCTAATTCACAGAAGATGTCATACAAACTAGTGGTAGCCCTAGAACTATCGAAAAAAAATTTTTTTTCAACTGTGCTACCCTAAACCCTAGTTCCCATGAAGGTATCCGGCAGGCTACTGCTAAGACACAAGGGAGAACTGTACATTAGCCAGGGTTGCCATTCACACAGAGTGGCTGGGCTCTGACCTGTTTTATATATTAAGTTACTTATACAGTTTTATTTGAGTAGATAACCCTGTAGATAAGCTAATTTTGAAAATCACTGTACTAGGTAACCTAAAAATTCCCAACTACCATTAGATGGCCTTATGATCCTCTAAATCATATCATATGCAATTGTCTAGTCTTTTTATTTTAGACCTTTCATTTAAGCCATGATTTCTCATGGTTCTACCTATTTCCTTTTATGTTCCGTGTTCACATATGTCTCTTTAACTTATTTAAAATATTTTTTCCTTTTTACCGCTACTATGTCATTCAAAGAATGATTCCCAAACCACCTCCTCTGAGAACCTTTCCAAGTTAATCTGAACACTGATGAGGTGTTTTAAAGTCATCATCAAGGTGTTGGAAAGCAGATGAAACATAAGCCTCTTGCTAGAGTTTTGTTGTTGTTTGTTTGTTTTTCCTTACTTGAGCTTAAATACTGCCTAGTTTCTCTTAATTCCAATGAATGCACAGTTTTCCCTCATGCAAATTTGTTTGGGGTCAAAAAGACAGCCACACTGAAAACAAAAAAACAGCCTAATCAGACCAAATACTGAAAAGTTACAGTTGAATGTGCTTAGGTGCCATACTTAACAATTGTTTGAAGAATTATAATTGACTCATCTATGAAACTAACTCATCTATGGAAGCTCAGATGTTAGTAACTTGTGATTAATTAAATCTAATAGACCATGTCTGTTGTATTTATAATAATAATATTTAACAAAATATATTAATTCACAAAATGATTGAAAAAATATTTTGGTAGTAACATGTATTCATTTCACAAATAAAGTGGAGTCTCAAAGATTTTTGGATTATCCTCTGAGGCAACACAATAAGTTATAAATGGAAAAGCCAATTTAAGAGCACTGGTCTTCTGACCATTTATTCATTAGATTCAGATTGCAGTTTCAGTGTTCAAAACCAACATAAATTTAGTTGTCTTTTATCTTAGAGTCAGTTATATTTTATAAGTGACCATTTGTATTTTAATATTTGCAGTACCATTTGGTTTATTTTATTTTTTAGCTAAAATGCCATAACAAATATGCAACATATTCTTTTGTGCAACTCTATAAAACTCTAATACCAATGAATGACTTTACAGAAAGAATTATTGAATAGAATTTCCATTTAGTGTTAAAGAAATGCCTTGGTTCAGCAACATCCAGTAAGTGAGCACATAAATAATTGCTTATTAAAGACTTTCTATAAGGAATATTACAACCTCCAAGTATTAGCAATTCAATAATGAAAACATTATGATTTACTTTCCACTACCATTAGTAATTGACACCATGGATTATATAATGTTACTTCCTGCCAGTAATTTTGACTGAAGCAAAGGAGAAGTGACTGTGAAATATACATTTATTACTCTATGTGAATACTGTACAATTACTATGAATGGCTGATGAACTCTTTAACTTTCTGATACTCATTGACAAGCTGTATTGAATTTCATTCTATGGCATCTGTCAAGGGACATACAGAACTCTATCTACTGGGCCCATTAGAAAGAGAAAGAATATTCAATCAAATTTATGAGAGGTCTGAATAAGTTATATTACATTTATCCTTGGATAGGGGAAGAAAACATTCTTAGATATTTGCACTTTTGATATAGGAAATAAAATGAGAAATTGATTGGGAGCTTATGGCCAAGGGAATTTTTCCAAGGTCATAGTTTATCATGGGCCCCTCCACTGTAGACAACCTGAAGACTTGACCCTCAACAGAATGAATGACCCAGATACACATGAGGGCCACAGGAGCATACAAGGGTATTGTAAAGCCAAGGTTATCAAGCCCTATGTCTTTCATATTCACTTTATGATGTGGTTATTGGCATAGAATTATCTATTAAATATTCTTATTCATAAGTAAATTCTGAAAACAGAAACTCTGTCTCCAATCTAGTATTTGTCTAGCTTAAGAAGTTTGTATCCCTCAGTTAAGAAAAAAAAAAATGACAAAACCAGTAATCCACGTGCAATTGCTAAAACTTCTGATATTTCTTGACAGAATAATGCTACTATCTGGACAATGTATGGTGTCTTATTTTTGTCTCAGCACACAAATTCTTAAAAGGGGGAAAAAAGCCATGGCCTCTAAGTGCCAACAGAGGTAGAATTCAAGGTCTCTCTGAAGATGACCTTAGAAACAAACATGTGAGACAAAGAATTGAAGAAAATTTGGCCCATGGCCTCTTTAAATTTTTCCCTCAGCTAAACAGACATCTAGTCACTTAGAAAAGAACCCACCCCCTTGTTAGACTAGCTGAGGGACAATCCCCTGTTGTCATTTTTATTGTCTGCCCTGGAGAAGGAGGCAGCTTGGGATGCCTAATGGAATCTTGATTCTATTTCACAGCTACAGAGCACAGCCAGAGGCCCGTGGTGCTTTTGTGAGCCAGAATCCACGGAGGCTAATTTTGGCTGAATAGAGGCTAAAGAGAATTCATTTTTCCTTGTTACATTTATTTCACTAAAATTGTTCAAACTCACAAGATGTTGCTGGAAGGACACCAGCAAGCACTTCTTAATTGGGGCCCCATTCAGTAGCAAAACTGACTTTGCAGGTACCACCACAGAGGTGATGAGGATTTCAGGGGCCTAAATGCATGGAAATTAACCTTAACACAGGAGACATAAACGTTATCTGTACTTAGATGTGGAATATAATCTCGAGGCTTCTGTTTCACATACTTGCTGGAAACTGTAACCATGGCTCTCATCTTTCAGTTGCTACATATGAAAGGCTTCATGTCCTGACATCACCAGTGGGTTCTGCTGAGCATGCTCAGGAAGATAATTGCTATTCCCCCCAAAACACTGGGAGTCTCTAGAGATAACTAGCAGCAATTGAGTATTAACCAGTTTTCAGGAAGCCAAATGGACAATAGAGACACAGGAAGAATTATTTTGCCTTTCTCTCACTTCAAATTTTAATGAGTAAGAAAATTTTTATATTTATGTGTTTAAATGTGTTTGACATTCTGGCCCTATGTATTATCGCAATGTTAGTAGCACAGAATCCTATTCTGAATTTTAAGTTTGCACACATTTGTATTACTACTCATAATTCTAACTTTTCATGAATTTTTAACTCAGTAATTAATAAGAATGGCCGTTAAATTGCTAAAATCTTGGAGGAAAAAAATTCTGTAAGAACTTGCTAAATGTTGCTATCACTCTTGCTATTTTCTGTGGATTCTTCATTCTTTGTTTAAAGGCAGAAACACCCTCAGAAGGTATCTGAGAGAAAGCATAATTATCCCCATTTTACAGACGGAGAAATCAAAGCCTATGAGCCATTGATAGAATGTCTGATGGAGGAATTTCTGTCTTCCATTTCAAAATTTGCTCCTGTGGAATGAGCAACAAAAAATAAACCTAACGTGTTTTTTTCCCCCAAATGAATTTAAACATAATTCCAATACAGAAATTGGTGTTTTACAAAGGAAACTTCGGAAGAAAATGAATTTCCCTGTAACAGGTACTCCACGTTGTTTGTTGTCCAGAGGGTTCAGAAGGTAGTTAACCTAAGCTCACCTGCATTAAATATTGACCCTGAGGGGCAATTTGAGGCCTTGCTAATGGGGCAATTTGGGGCCTTAATGATGCAGACAAAAAGGTCCACAATCCTACTTGATGAAGTGAAGAGCCTCATTAGCATGATTTTCAAGGGTGGTACTCAAAGAATTAGCTTGCCAACCGAAGCCGCGTCTAAACTGGCCAAATAAAGAGCTCTTCATTTAGCTAGAGTGCTATATTTGACCAGAGTCTCCATGTTCCTGTGCATTTGATTTTCTTTTCTTCTAGAGCAGTAAGTGTTTTTGTGTCTTTTTGTTGGTTTTTTACCACAACCTAAATGGGCAGCTCTTGATTTTTGCAAAATTTTGAGAGCATAACAAAAATGTTGTATTTTTAAAGCAATAAAAAAAATAAGAAAGTCAATGTAAACTTACCCCAAACCGCCAGTTATTCCTACAAGAGCAAAGTTTTGTGATGAAAGCAAGGACATATTTTTTAAGCTTCTGAATTTGTGAAACAGGTGCCAATTTCTAATACACGGCAAAGGCAAATTTAGAAAATAAGACATGCCAAAGCACCTTTAAATGTAAAACAACTGAGCAGCAAATGCCATTATGTACATAATTTTAGTGACGTGCGTGATGCTTTTGCAAGTGCTCAGAATTTAAAGCCACAGTACGTTCAGTAGACAAATGTGCGCTCGCATACATACCACACACGAACACACATACACATACAGCATGCAAACTACATGTCAATGTTAACTCGATGAAGTAAAAAGGGCAGCTGTACATATACTTAGTACTTCATCATTAGACATCCACATTTATTGAACAAATGTACAGTAAGAATTATTAACAGTAGTGGAAAATTTTCCTTGTCCTTAAAAAATGTGTTTAAAACACCTAGAAATGTAATATTCAATAAATACTAGAAAACATCTCACAACACTATAAATCTTATCAAATGAATGAATATATAGACTTTTTAATTATAATTTTACATTATACATAGGCACACTGTCTAATTTGATTACTGAATACGACACATTCTTCTTTGACTTATCCTTACCCACTAGACTGAGTAGACTGAAGTGCCCTCAGCTTTGCCGTAGGCTCCTAATGCCTCAAGCTACTGCTTTAGTGACTGATTCAAGGGAAAAATAAAGAAAGAAAATTCAAAATGTGACACTTTTAACTAATGAACTGCAGGATAATTTCATTTCGGCCCTGGCGACGGCTATCCCTTTCTACATTTATACTCTATCGTTGGCCATAATCTTTGGAACGAACATGTTTTAAAAATGGAATAATGTAATTATTATCACAACTAATTTGTACCTCAAACAGCCCAAATTAAATTCAATAAGTGAAGGAGAAATTACTGTGATTTAAGGTCTGATGTTTCACCCTACTAAATTTTTAATTGTGGCAAATATGTTCTGCTTCGGGAACATAGAATAAGAAGTGCGGCAAAGACTCCCGACATTCCTCCATATAAAAATGTTTTTGTAATCACTCTATTTAAATAGTAACATTTTATTTTTTTAAGCACTTAGTTTCTTGATCAGGATCCATATTCATGGGGCCTCACTGTAATCCACTTTACCACTTAATGTTGCAATTCAAATGTTCAGTCAGAAGCAAAGCCCTCCAGAATAAAGCATGAATATTACCGTGTGGGGCTGTAAAGAGAAGACTATTAGAATATATCACCAACACACTAGGGGACCATTTAGTCCACTGCTCTAAATACATCATTTAATTACAATGGAGACATTACTTCATGTTTCTACTGATGTAAGTATTATTAGAATTCATGATATTCGCAGGCTACTGTGGGCCATTACATTGGCCATAAGCTATTCCATAAGATTTACTACTAAAGGCCCGCAAGGGTATTTGAGCATTCATGGATTCTGTGGCAGTAGGCTTTTATCTAAGACACATAAGTGAGGGACAACCGAGTTATTATCTCTAAGAAACATAGCTTAATATTTTGGATTCTAAAGGTTAAGGTACCATAAATCCTGAATTACTCTGAGATATCACATAAAAAGACATTTTTATTTTATTTTACTCTATTCTGGCTCTTAAAATATTTTATGATGGCAGTTTTCAGAGTTGTACCATGTTGTTTACATTCAGTCCCTGGATGCATCAAAACACTGACACAGCATTTCTTTTAAACTGTCGTAAAAAAAGCAGAAATACATTGTGTGTGTGTGTGTGTGTGTGTGTGTGTATGTGTATGTGTGTGTGTCTGCATGCACCCATGTATGTTGTGTCTGCGGTATAATAGGGAAGAGAGAGGGATGGGTTAACTAAATGCTATATTTTTTTAAAAAAGCGTACTCAATTTCCAGTTTGATGAGTATTGATCAGTGCTTTGATTGGCCCTTTTCGTGGTGAGTGTCATTGTGTTGGGCTGAGCTGAGCTGATTTGCCCCTGGATGCAAAGCCTTAGGACCTCTTAGAAAGGAGATTCTGTGAAACTACACGAGGAAGTGCAGAATCTGCTGCAAGAAGCAGCTTTCAAAGGCTGCCTGTTTTTTAGACAATGAAAATTGCCACCAGAAAACTCAGTAAAGACTGATGAAGGGGCTTAGTAAATTTGTCATGAAAATAGGCAGAGAAAAAAAACTTTTCCCTATTATGAAATTAAAACTTCTGGATATCTTCCCAACAAATGAAAGATTACGGATTTGGGAAAGCAATGCTTTGAAAAAGCAGGTAGAACATAAAATTCAACCAAACAGTCCAATATCCATGTGTCATGGCAATGCCACCTTTACATTTCTCTCCAAACCTCTTTCTTGCTATTGTAAGGCACCTGTTAGGTTTCTCAGTCTTAATACATGGAGCATATAACTCTTTTGCATTTTCCAGGAAAACTAAGGCAGATTCATCAGCATTGGCTGTCTTGTCGAGAAATGGCTCCAAAATGACAAACAGCCGCAAGCCGCAAGAAGGGTATAGTGAGGGTACAGAAGCTGTGTTTACTGAGAGACAGGAGGAGCTATTGATTCGACATAGAAAACCAACTGAAAAGTTGGACAGACAATTCAGATGTTTGATCTCTGAATCTGTGATATAGATGCCTCACTTTTGTGGCAGATTTTTTTTATCATCTTCCTTCCTCCCTATCCTTCCCTTTACCCAACACCCATCAACTCTCAGAACATAATATCCTGGGGCCCTAAAACTTCTCCAACAATAGGATTTCCACCACTGCTACATGAATAGCTACGAGAAGGGCTATTCATTATTCCAGAAAAAGTCTCAGTTTCACAATGCATTGTTCTTATAGCTTTGAGTAACATACTAAAGTTCTAAAAGGTTATGTCTAAGAAAAGGAAGTAAATAAAATAAGATGATCTTTCTTGGACAAAATTAGCCATTCTTTATTAAAATCTATAATATTTAATTACTTCATTAAATTAAAAAATCAAATGTAAGCATTAATAATATTTATCACAAAGCCATATTACTTTCTATTATTTTATCCAATTAGGATGTACTAAAGCAGTGCCCTTTTGGCCCAAACCTCTGGATTTAACCACTAACTACTTTGCATAAGAAGTATAATGTATATTTTTGAATCTCAAACATATTCAATCTAAGTCATATTTTAAAACCTAAACATTGATCAAGACCATCGTGGCTAACACGGTGAAACCCCGTCTCAACTAAAAATACAAAAAATTAGCCGGGAGTGGTGGCTGGCGCCTGTAGTCCCAACTAACTCGGGAGGCTGAGGCAGGAGAATGGCGTGAACCCGGGAGGCGGAGCTTGCAGTGAGCCAAGACTGTGCCACTGCACTCCAGCCTGGGCGACAGAGCAAGACTCCATCTCAAAAAAAAAAAAAAAAAAAAAAAAAAACAAACCTAAACGTTATGAATTAGCATATCAGGTTCAAAATAAAAAATATCTCTTGGAAAATATTAATGCTATACTTTTAAGAAACTACCATACTGTGAAGGCCACCCAAGATTTCTAAGTCTCTAAATATGAACCTTTAAGTTGATATATAGTTATTGATGACAGTAAAAGAAGTGTGTACCCAATTAACATAATAATTAAACTATCAGTATTAATCATCACTACTCTGAGTGCAAGTATTATAGAATACTTGTATAATTGTATAATAGTATTACTATACTATTATAGTATTATACTGTTGTACACAATAGTATATAGTATAGTATAATTACACAATAGCCCCATCATGCAGATACTATTTTTATCTTGATTTTACAGATGGGAAAATTGAGGCCTAGAGAATTGAAGCAACTTGCTCAAAGTAATGTAGCCAGCCGGCAGCAGAGGCAGGGGTTGTGCTATAGCTGTCTGACTCATAACAAAAGCTCCCTACTCCTCCCACTCCGTGGGATCACAATACATGTGCACTGAATGAACTCGTGGATACACATTAAAGAAAGAAAGGCAGGAAACAAAATGCTGAGGTGTTTATCGGAACCTTTCTATACTTTGTACGTGTTTTTTAGTTAGACTATTAACATATCTGAACCTACTTTTGCTCCCCTCATTTTCTTTTCTCAAGCTACTTTTTTTTCCAACTGTAGATTTTTTTAACCACATACCTCCACCAGCTATACGCTATGTTTTTATTTATTATCCTTAAACAATTTAGTTCCATCTGTCTCTTTAAAAAGTAGTAAAATCACCATAATCATTATGTTATCCAAATATTTGTAGAAAAAAAAATGTGATGGTGTAGGGAGGTGCTTCCCTCCCTTCTAATTTCAAACCAAGTACCTCTTGCTCTCCAGAGCTGAACAGCACCTAAGAGTGGTAGCTTGGTCCCAAGCCATACCAGAATTCCAGTAGACAGGGTCAGCACAGGATTTTGACAGCCTCTAAGCCAGAGGTACTCTTGGCCAAGAGGCCATGGATGAAGATCAGAGCTCCGTGATTCCTGCACAGAGAAAACTTCACCCATAGAGACCCAGAAATGTCAAACAAGAGCAGCCTGAGAAGATTTGTAGGTTGAACTGGCCCTCAAAGAGTGGGCTGAACATGTACACTGGTGCTTGAAAAGGGTTAAGATTTCGTTAACTTACTGATTATATGTATTGAGCAACCACTTTATGCAAAGTCCTGGTCCAGGTGTTGAGGATATAAGAATGAACAACGACAACATCAAAATCCTGGCCTTTTCAATCCATCTCTGTGGTGGGAAAGGGTTAAACCCAAGCTTCACATCACCCAGAAAACTTCTCACTGCTCATTGGAAGTGTGGTTTACCCTCAACTCAGACTTCTCACTAGGTTCAGTTGCCATGATGGCAGCTCCAGATGTAGCTTTATACTTTTAGACATTGTCTCAAGGAATTCAGCCATTAGGTCCTGGATCCCATATTCAACTCTCAGAGGTTTTTCGTTGAAGCCACTCTCACTTTGCTTGAGGTAGGAGAAAGCCCCACTAGGGGCAGGGATGGAGCTTAACATACAGTTGTCTCCAGAGAAACTTCCCTTTACTGGCTGGAGGTGGATGATCCCTAATATTGGGAGCAATGATTTTGCAGTCTCTCAGCATGGCAGAATGTATTTAGGGAGTCTTTAAAAAAATGTCTTTTGTTTTCTTTCATGTAACCTTATATTTTTAAATTAGGTATCCTTGTGTATATTTTTAGATTGATAAATAAACTTTTTAATCCTATATTTAAATAATTGCATGAAAGGATATCATTATTGATAAAATAAAAGCTGTTTCATTATTCTTTTAATGTAACCAATGAAATCTATCACAGCAATTTGATACCTACCATTATCCTTTTAAAATACATGCATGAGATCGTCTCTAATAGTTGAAAATTTTACATCATCCTTTTTACTTCCTGAATTTAAAGCCCATTTTCAATTCCCTCTAAAGAAGTTTTAGCTAATGTCTTATATTATTATGCTTGAAATTATTTTTCTGATCACCTTGTCATGCTTCTCTGGAACGAAAATCTGCGTATAAATCAAAATGTAATTTAGAAATTATTATGACCACAATTTTCTAAATGTTTAAAAATTATTCTGGATTCAGTTGTCATTATAATTATTATTACTACACAATTGATCAAAACAACCTGGATATATTACAAGGGTTGATAAATACTTTTCAAAGATAAAGTTATAATTTTATTGGAAAGAAGTACCTTAATGAGATGGATGAACTTTTTATTTTCAATTAGTTTATGTATTCATGGATGAATATAACTTATTGCTGAAATAACATATAATGTAGCATTAAATCTATTCCTATATTTTATAGATACAGGCATAAGAAAGTTAGCTCACATAAATAATATGGTGATAATGTAAGGAATTATTTTGTTATAGCTATGTTTTTCAATTCTTAGAAATCTTAAATTATGTGCCAAAAGTCACATGGTCAGGTCACATGACTTGATTAGTTCCTGCATCAATTTTATTTTTTAAAAAAACAGCAAACCATCTATTTTTGAAAAGAATGGATTTCTCTATCATTGGAGTAACTCCTTTTCTGATTTCTCATAAGTAAACCAAAATTTATCAAATGATAATAATCCCATTATTCTTTCAGTGAGAAGTACCTAGTTTAAATTTACATGGTCAGAAATGGTAAGGTAAAAAACATGGCTTATTTCAAATTAGTTTCCAAAATAATTCTTTTAGGTAGAAAAAAGCTTTTTATATTGTCCTATCTTGTTATCAAAATGGTGGACCTGTTGATTTGCTTTATTTATGGAAAATATTTGTTATATAACCTATATGGCAAAACAAGTCCTTATGCTGAAATCTATCAAAATGACTTTCTATAAGAAAAAATATGACTTTATTTTTCATTTAAAATAAGTGTGCTAATTTACGTTCCCATGAAAACAACCTGTCTTTTAAGCTCTAATCCTCTGAGAGAGAAATCAAGGAGGCCCTGGCTGCACGGCTGCAATAAGGCCCTCTATATCCTTTCTTTGTTTTGCCTTCATTGGTCTCTTCATAGTCTCCCTATTCTTCATCAATAGTCAGTGGATGGAAGAGGCAAGGACCCCAAATGAAAATAATGGTCTAAATCTAGAACTTTCCAACATGATAAAAATATTCTACTTCTAATGTCATGTCATCCTTAATAGAAACAAAGGTAAGATAAGAGGGTATCTAGATTAGAAGAGTCTTCTCTACGTACAATGTTTTTATAAAATCTCTTTGTTTGAAATCTATCTCTACACCCAGGAGGAAAAAGGGTTACCATATTAAGATGTGGGACAAGTGAAAGTTATGAGTTTCATTCATAAAGTATGAAAAAGAGAATTGTAATGGGGAAAATGTGGGAAAAAAACAACATGACATTTGGATCACAGGTATATTCTTAGGTAAATCAATTTACTAAAAAAAAAAAACACATATAAAAATTGTGGATATAGGGACTGATACTCCCAAAACTATGTATGTTGTACACCTCTTGGAAAGTGCTGATACCCCAGAAGCACACTTACTCCTGTGTCAAAATCCCTGGTTCCCATTAGAGGATCTAAATTATTCAGTGCCTGGAAATTAAACAATACTAGGAGACCTCTGGAACAAACATAATACAAAAATTTAGAACATCCTTAAATATAGGTCCTTGGAAGAGGCTCATGTACCTGAGGAGTCTTGAAGCTAACGTCTCATTATCTTCATGGTAATTCTACCTCTGAATAAGGGGATATTTATCACCTTTGGGTAGTTGGCCTGTGGGACCTCAGCTAAGACAGAAAGCATACTGTTTTCACATCCAGTTAGAACTATGTTTCTACTATCATTTGTGATATTTTTCTGTGCAGATTTGTCTCCCTCTTCTCTTAGACCACACGTCATTTGGAGCCATTTTCTGCTCCTGAGCACCCTCCACAACACTGAACAGAGGACATGCTGAAATGTCGATGATTAGATAATTAACTCAAGCCTTCCACCCAATATCCAGGAACAGTGCAAAGTCTGGAACAATTTCTTTTCCATATTTTCCAAAGATCTCTTGGTTTTACGAGAGTCCAAAAACTGTGGCAGCACATTGCCTCTTGTTATCAAATCTGTTCTGGAGGTACATGGTTTCTTCCAGAAACGTTAAGGGGAGGACTAGTGGATAGATAAAACATTGCCTGGACCGAGACTTACTGACAGCTCAGAAGCAGGATGAAGTTTTTAACTTAGTGACCAGGGTCTCCCTGGGGACCCCAGAGGGAATTTCTGGAAGCTTACTTGGTAGGTTGTGGTCTGGAAGTTTGGTTCAGAACATGGTGGCAGAGAATCTTCTTTCTTCTTACCATAGCATGATCTTAACAGTTGCTTCTGTTCCCAGACATAGCTGGCACAAGGGCTCAAGCCTGGATCCAGAACTCCTCTGGGAACAGAGGCTGTGTCTCACTTTAGAACTATACCAAAGAGATGTAATTATATCGTTCTTGCCTGACAATGAAGACTCCATCCTAATGAGAGGGATTCTCCTTGTTTCTAGGGGTTATAACAATTTTCAAAGTCATGCCATCTTTATTTATTTAAAATTGATCTACTGGGCCAGGCGTGGTGGCTCAGGCCTGTAATCCCAGCACTTTGGGAGGCCGAGGTGGGCAGATCACCTGAGGTCAGGAGTTTAAGACCACCAGCCTGGCCAACATGGTGAAACCCCGTCTCTACTAAAAATACAAAAATTAGCCAGGAATGGTGGCACACATCTGTAATCCCAGCTACTTGGAAGACTGAGGCAGGAGAATCGCTTGAACCCGAGAGGTGGAGGTTGCAGTGAGCCAAGATCGCGCCACCGCACTCCAGCCTGGGCAACAAGGGTGAAACTCTGTCTCAAAAAAAAAAAAAAAAATTATCTACTCTCCTGACACGTAATATCTCAGTGTTTCCAAGATGCTCAAATCTGCATTTTACTAAGGAGTTACCTTCAATGGCCCTCTGAGGCTGTCTTCTATCTCTGTCATTAACATATACCATAAAACACAAGTTTATTCTTCAGGAAGGCATAGTATTCTGTTGGCATTTTATCATCTATCTGCCCTTTTCGAGGTAGGTATATTTATGTTTGAATTGCCTCCTTTTCCTTTTGGCCTCCTTAAGGGCATAAATTGTATCAAGATACTCTGCTGTATACCTATGGCGTTTGGACAATTGTAAACAGGCATAAGCCTAATTGACTCCAGGACAAAACTCAGTTACAAGCAACACTTTCAGAACTGGATATAACATACTTCTTATAGTTTGTAAATACATGTTTCTGTATCGGATACTAAGGAAGCCAAAATGAATATTAGCAGTCTAAGATGCTGACAGCACTGCCCCCAGCTTATATCATATTCTGTACTACAAGTTGCTAACATAAACATAAACTCTTCTGCACAATAGGGTACCTCACTGTTAGAGTGCTTATGAGTTATGAGTTTTTCAAGTAGGTATAGAATTAACAGGTATTCCTACTTCATCATTTTCGTGGCCTCAGCAGAATTACTGCATTTTTCACCTTGTGGTTCAAATGAGTTCAAAAGAGGAAGGCAGCATTACATGATGGAAAGGGCCTCATGATGTCAATTAGATTAATAGACAGTCACCTTAAATCCAGTCCCACAGTATCTAATAAGAACTCTGTCTTGCTGCATAGTAATAAAATGGTAAACATGGAGCATGAGATAACCAGGGAACATTTTTGTTTGACAGTAAATTCTCAACCAAATCTTGGTAAAGAAAATAATAATCACTAATGTTTATTGAATACTTAATACATATTAGATTCTATAAACAAATTATCTTATTCTGACTTCAATTTCATGAGAAAGGTATTGCTAGTATCCTCATTTGTCAAAATAGGGAATTGAAATTTTGAAAAAATTGTTTTGACTATATTTACACAGGTAGGTAGGAAGGGGAGAAATATTTATTCCTAAATAGATCCCATACTTTCCTAACTACTACCATTACAGGGAAAAGTTTGAGAAATACCTAGGACAGTAAAGTCCTCACTTAATGTCATCAATTGGTTCTTGGAAACTGAGACAAGTGAAATGACGTATAATGAAACCTACTTTAGGCCAGGCACAGCGGATCACGCCTGTAATCCCAGCAATTTGGGAGGCCGAGTCGAGTGGATTGCTTGAGTCCAGGAGTTCAAGACCAGCCTGGGCAATATAGCCAAACCCCGTCTCTACCAGAAAATACAAAAATTAGTTGGATGTGGTGGAGTGCACATGTGGTTCCAGCTACTTGGGAGGCTGAGGTTGGTGGATTACTTGAGCCCAGAAGCAGAGGCTGCAGTGAGCTGTGCCACCGCAGTCCAGCCTGGGCTACAAAACAGGACCCTGTCTCAAAACGAACACACACACAGAAAAACAAGAACAAAAAAAAGAAACCTATTTTACCATAGACTGATTTTAAACAAGAGTTAAGTTTCTCTGGTATCTTTGTGATTACAAAAACTACACCAAACTTCTAAATAAGAATCAAGAACTCTTTTAGTATTAAACATTGAAATAAGTGTGAGCTATTCATACATTTAAGAAAGACTAATAAAAAAAAGATAATTGCCCAATTTTTGGTGAATTGATGTATAGCAATGGTCATAGTCCTAGTGGGTTACAACAAGGAATAAATGTTTGCAAAGTGAAAACTCTAAGGAGTACCTTCTCCCACCACAGAGTTCAAAAACAATCAAAAATAAGGTGGACTCTTTCCTACTGTGCCGTTTATTGCCATTTGTATGGTTATCGTAGACTTCACAAATTTTTATTTTACAATCATTGGCATTCATTCATTTTCCAACCCAGTTATTCCAGTTCAGGGTATTGAGTGGGTAGATTCCATCCTGGCAACTCAGGACACAAGGTGGGATCTCACCCTGGACAGGATGCCATCCCATCACAGGGTGCATGCGCTCACACACACACACAAACACACACACACAGACACACACACACACTAGGAATGGGACCATGTAGACATACCAGGAAACCTAACAGGCACATCTCTAGGATGTGGGAGGAAATTGGAGTACCCGGAGCAACCCAAGCAGACATGGGGAGAACATGCAAACTCTACACACTGGACCCAGCCAGCTGGGAATAGATTTTTATCCTCATCATTATAATGAAATGACATTATTCTATTGTACTATTTACCCAAGGCTGATTTCTATGAGAGATCATGAAGTAAAAAAATGGGAGATGAAGAATCTGGCTAATCCTATTGCTTGCTATCCTCCTATTTGTAAAACAGAACAACTTTTTAAAAGTTATTAACAATAAATTTCATAAGCTCAATTGAGGGCTAATAATGCATACTGCACCATTAGCCAATCAAGTAATATTGTGTGCTTATTCTTGAGTTGGAAGTAAGTGCCAGTTGCTGCCTCCAAGCTCTGTTTATGGAGGAGAGCCTGTTGGGAAGCGAGCCCACCAAAATGCAGATTATATTTCCTTCTCTTGTGGTCCTGTAAGAATCAATATCCACGATATATGCAGGCTTTTGGATTATTCCTATTCCATGGAACACTGGGTGATGTTGGCAGATTATGCATATTAAACATATGTTCTTTTCAACATCTAAATCAATCCAAGGTTCCTAGACACAACTCTAAGTAATCATCTCCACGAAAACAATTCCAAAATCCACTGTACAGAGCTTACCCAAGATAAGAGGATGGCTATCTTATCATTTGAAACAGAGAGTTTATTTTGTTATTTTCTGGATTACTCAAATTCCTCAGGAAGTACTCTTACTTCTATTTACACTTTAAAACAAAGTAGATTGAACTAGCCTAAGAGGTAAACCACCAAGAACTTCCAACATAAACACTTTTGATGATGGTGGCGCATCTATTCTGATATCTGCAAAGGATATCATTCAGAACTTCATGTAATATTTCCAGCCAAAATAAAGACAAGCAGATAGTTACAAATACCTAAAAATAATACAGATGGCATACGAGTTGCATCACTAACATAAATGGTGTGAAAGTCAAATTACCTAAATATAGTAGAGGTAAGTTTCTGTTTTCTGTTGATTAAAAAATAATAATAATGTTTATACTGTGGCAGATCAAACAAAATTGTAGGTTAGTTAAATTTCAAAATTCACAGTTACTTTATGCTTCTTTAAAAATTCGATCATGCTTTTGATACTTACAAACATGACTATGTTTATGTGGTGTATTTATTTCTTATTGCTGTCATAACAAATTACCACAAATGTAAAGGTTTAAAACAATCAAATTTATTATTTTAGAGTTCAGGAGGTCAGAAATTTGAGATGGGTCTTATATGGCTAAAATCAAGATGGCAGCAGAGCTTAATTCTTTGTAGAATTACAAAGAATGTGTTCTTCCTAGGGAAGAACACATTCCTGGCCGTTGCTGGCTTCTAGAGGTTGCTCACTCATGGCTGCATCACTTTGGAATCTATTTTCATCATCACATCTCTTCTGACTCTGATGCTGCTCCTCCCTCTTATGAAGACCGTTGTGATTAATGTGAGCCCACATAGATAATCCAGAACAATCTTCCCACCTCAAAATCCTAAATTTAGTCGCTTTTGCAAGTAAGGAAACATGTATGCCATAAAAGGTAATATATTCACAGGTTCCAGGGATTAGGATGTAAACATCTTTGGGTGGGAGGCATGAATTATTCTCCCTATCACATGTGGTGGCATAAATAAGAATGCAATTAAATGTTCCAGTAGAAATGGCCTGGGCTTTACAGTAGTCCAACAGCTATGAAACAGAGTATCATCTCCTCACCTACAGTCTGTCTCATCTGTAATGTGATTACTCCTGGAAGCTCTCATGGAAAAGTGAAGCAGAACTGTTTTTTTTTTTTATTTGTTTTGTTTTTGTTTTTGTTTTTTGAGACACAGTCTCACTCTGTCGCCCAGGCTGGAGTGCAGTGGCATGATCTTGGCTCATTGCAACCTCCACCTCCCAGGTTCAAGCGATTCTCCTGCCTCAGTCTCCAGAGTAGCTGGGACTACAAGCGCGCACCACCACGCCTGGCTAATTCTTGTATTTTTAGTAAAGACGGGGTTTCACCACGTTGGTCAGGCTGGTCTGGAACTCCTGACCTCATGATCCACCTGCCTTGGCCTCCCAAAGTGCTGGGATTACAGGCGTAAGCCACCATGCCCTGCCCAAGCAGAACTTTTAAAGAAGTCGCCAGAAAACTTCTCTTCATTTTCATGGCCCAGATTTGTATTTCATGTCAAGCCCTGAACCAATCAAGGATCTGAGTAAGAGAACAGAATTATTCTACACAAAATGAATCAAGGCTTACTTCTGAATACTGAATAAGCAAACCACAATATCCATTAGTGAGTTTTCAAAACATATCTTAATAACTATGATGAATAACTCTATAAACACATAACTGCATCTATTCCATAACATGAAGCACTTTGTTTAGAACATTGTATGCCACACAGCCAACAATTAATATACACCACTAGTCACTATTTTATGATTATTACTAGCTGGCTTTGTTACATGGGCTTTTTATTAATGCTGCGGACAAGTATCAAATAATAAACCTTGAAGAACAGGGACTTAAATAATCCCAAAATACATAACTGAGCCTTGAGTCCTGAAAAAGTGGGAATCCAGCAGGCAGAATGGTCTAGTAGCTAGATTTATACCTCATTCCACAACACTACAGCCAGTCTTAGATGGTGGATTCTGAGTTCTTGCGCATCAGATGGTTCATATTAGCTTCCTACCTTTATCTGGCATTTATTCTGTGTAACTAGAGCTCTTATTACAATTCCTTCTCTATTCTAGAGCTCTCAGCACTCTCCTCTCTGCTAGACACAGATAATTCCTCCAGTTTTCTGCTGTTATTTTGCTTCTATTGAGTGATAACTGTCGCAGCCAGAAATCCTGAGGGTTTACCTGCTCCTGGGATGTGGCTCATTGCTGCCCTTGTTGTCCACTGCCCATCACTGATGCTTACATGGTAGACTGCCAGGTCCGTGAAGTTCTCCCAGCACAGCATACCCAAGGGGAGAGGTCTGTTGCATTTGGGAAACAGAAATTTGCAAACATGAACTAGTGATGCAGGCAAGAAGTGCCTTCTTAATAATGTGATAATGTCACCAAACATCCTGGCCTTAGTAAAGCAAAAGCAGTGAGATACCTTAATCTGGCATGTTTTAGAACAGGAGTCAGGAACAAACCACTCTCCTGTTCAGGGATTTCTGTCTTGTTTCCTTTCAGTCAGAGTTAAAGTCTCTCATAATAATCCTAAAATCAAAATGATTGACATCCAGCTTTTCAATATGTGAACAGAATGGCCATTTTAAGAAGGGCAAAATATAAAGTTGGATAAATTTTGTTTCACTGGAAACACTTATGAATGCTTTCCACTGTAGACAAACCGCTTTTTTTCCCCTTTAAACTGGATCGCCAAACATGCTGACTTTAGGACAGAAGCAACTAGACAGATTTTGAGCACTGACTTTATTGTATCTATAAATATTATAACTCCCCTTCATAATTTCCTTTAGTATATAAAGAGCTGGGAGTATACAGGAAACTGAAATGCGTTTCCTAGCACATTATATGTCACACACTAACACTGTGTGTTAGGACAAATGAGCATTTAATAAATGCTTTGGAGGAGTACTAATCTGCCAGCTTGTGTAATGCAACTCTGGAAGATTCACAATTTGAGAAAGTAAATGTGTCTTCCAATTATGCTTAACTTGTAAGGGAATTTCTAAACCAGGTTATATTGCATCCATTGTATTGTTTAGGCATATAAAATCCCTGTATGTTTTCTACCCAGAAATTGTAAAATTTGACTTAAAAGTAGTTAAAACTCCCTCTTGTGATTCTTACATGTTACTTTCTTTGACTGTTCCATGCTCTTACTCAAAAGCCCTCCTGGGACCTTGTGATGCTTCAGACTTCCCACTGGCCAATCTTGGTTTACTTTGTCCTCAATTTGTACCATACACTAAATATCCATTCTCACCTCTATTTTTGTATCTCACCCCTACCTCAGTCAAATAGCCTGTTCCTTTAGGGCATCAGTTTCAGCTATTAAAAAATAAATATAATAATATGTTATAAAATAAATATAATAAATGTTATAACATTTCACAATCTAAAAAGCATTTATACGTAGTTTCCTTATTTTATCTTTAAAACAGTCCTTTAACATTGATAGGATAGAAGTTATTATTCCTTTTTATAGATGATTAAATTGAGGTTTGTAATAATTAGATAAATTAAGCTAGGCTACATACAAGCAAAGTGGAGAGTGGTGCTCTGAGACACATGCCAGTCTTATGCTTCTTACTTTGCTAGTCCTTGACTGCTCATTCTAAATCTCACTAAAATATTTAACTTTGTCCTGGCATTTATCAAGACAATAGTACCTGCGTCCAGTGGTAAAATAGATGCTTTTTTTTCCAAAAAAGATGCAAATCTTTTCCTTATATGGATCAATACAGTAGTCAATCTTTGTATTGGTTGATTAGAACTCCTGGAATGTATTATTCAAAACAGACATTTTTAAACCGGGAAGTCCAGGTAGTTAACCATATTTGTACATGCCTCTTCCTCTTTCTCCCATCCATATAGATGAAAATGGGGGAAATGTAAAATATGCTAGGCCAAAATTTGAGGTGTGGTAATTTTGGGAAATCCCTCAAGTCTCAAGGGTTTTAGAGAACTGATAGTGTTTAGTGACCTGCAGATGCAGTGTATCATCCTTGGAGGATTGAAATTGATTTTCTTCATGTTACCATGTGAGAATCCAGAGCCCGCGCCCCCCTGACCTGCTCATTGCCTCAAGAGTGTGCCATGGCACTAACAGCGAAGGATGTGAGCACCGGGCTTTGAGGGAATCATAAACGGTAGCAGCGGGGCTCTGGTCCTGCGTGCATTGTTTTGAAGTTATTCTTCCAGATCGTGCTTTCATTTAAGTTCATTCTTCTTCTCCGTGTGCTGCCTCATGTGCCAGCTCAATTCTACACTTGCTTTTTATAGCTTCTGAAAAACAAAAATTGGTTGCCCACTAACTGATGTTATTCTTATTATAAAAGCTTTATGGTTGAAATTTACGAACTAAAGTGAAATCTATATGATCTACACTGTACTTATTATCCTATAGAAAGCAATGGAAACCGTCAAAAGTGAAGAACCTCCAGTTGTTGGTTAGCCAAGCTTTCAGAGCAATCAATGACAACAACAAAACAATGTTATACAGGAATTAGAGTGGCTCTGCTGTGAAGCTGATGAAGCTTAAACTGCAGAGCCCACATTCACATAGGCCCCTTTCCAAGACCTTGAAAGAGGGCCAAGCAGTGTGTTCACATGGTCATGGGTTTCTGTAATATTTGCAGAACCAAGGCATTTACCCACAATTGTTTAAAGAGTCATGTTACTTTCCACTCCGCACACTCCTCCTTGTGCGTGGTGGCATTAGAGAAGCCATGGGCATTTGAGAAACCTGGCTTAAGGGGGGTTGAGTTGAATTAGGGATACACTTAGTTTGGGCTTACTGACATCTATGTATATGATTCTCAGGCATATCTGTGTGACATGAACTCATTGCTAGCCACCCCTTTATAGGAACAGCAGCCAGATGGGCTCCTGCAGTCCACTTCTCTTAACCTGTGCCAGCATACCTAGCATTGTGACAGGAAAGGCAGCGGCAGAGGGCCCATCACAACAGGAGCATGTCCTCTGGGAAAAACTGTGAGAATCATCACACTGTAAATTTGTCATTAAAAACCTCATCAGCACCCAATGAATATAAAAGGTATCTTCTGTCAGGAATATACTTAAAAATGTAACATATGCAATTCCAAACACACCATCTATATAGCTCATCCTAATTTATTTTTGAGGGGAACCAATAAAAATGGAATATATCAGAATTCCTGTGTATTTCAGGGCACAAAATATAGCAGTGACAGTAGAAAGTTTATTTCTAACAATTCACCTATGAAAGAAACTTGATAGAGATTTTCCCAAATGTGATAATAATCTTAAGGTTTCTAGGACATTACCAATAATGATTTGTGAAGCTGCAAAAACATTTCTAAGCTAACAATATGGATAAACTTTGAATGATCATGCTAAGAATTACTGAAGTATATTAGTCTCTCTATTAAAATATAAGTTTTTATTATATGAAGATGCAATCAAAGAGTATGCATCCAAAAACTGGAAAAATATGGAGGTTGTGTTAAGCAATGAATTAGCTTTAAAAAGTTAGTCCTTTTTCTCTGGAATTAGGAATACGTATATGGCCATTTTTTGGAATTTGTACATTGGCCTGAATTTTTTCTCATTCTAAATAAAAGTGTTCGAACAGGCCCACTCTCCCTTAACATTTTTAGGATCTAGGGAATAGTACAACAGAGGTGCACCCATACCATGTGATTAAATGTCTAAATTTTAAACATGCTAACAATTATAAATAAATTATAATCTCCAATCTTCACAAGTATACCTCCATATTGATAAATTTGAGAAAAATGTTTTTTAAAAAGGTTGTTTTTAGATGACTACAAGTTGGCCAAATGTCATGACTGAAATTAATTATTGTATAGATCCAGGTATTCTGTTGAGGGGATGGTGATTTTCATATGGCAAAAACAAAAATGTACATAATTCATAAATTAAAGATTTTTTTCCTTTTTTTACTTTTCAGCAAGAGCACTATGTATATTGTAATATTCAAGATTTTAGATAATTTGTATTTTATTGATAATGATGCCATATTATCAACTCTTTCTGAGTTTTTAATAAATTTTTAAATGAATTCAATTTGAAGGAACTGTGTTAAGACAGTAGCAACTGAAATTATCAATAAACTTATTAAAGTGATACTTAGATTGAGATTTGAACTATCGGTTTTAAATATCATGTTCAAACATTATAAGAATTCATACATGATGTATTATTGTTACAAAAAATATTGTCAAACATTTTAATTTTATCCTATAAAATTAAGATCCTATAGCTGCCACTTATATTGTAACTTATATTCTCTTAAGGCAATATCTAGATGCACATAGTGAGGTAAAGAATGTATATTCATTTCAATTGCTTATCTCTAGAGCTATGTATATACTAATTTAAGAATAATATGAATCGTCTACCACTGAAAAGTGTTTTTCAGCTGCCATTACTACAACCGTTGTAAGCACCATGCTTATTGTGGAAGCACCTCTGAATTCATACAAAAAAGCATTTATAGAAGCATAAGAAAATAAACAAATAAGAGAACAAATGCACGAATAAATCCTTGGCACTACTGGGAAACTTCAAGAAGCAGACTCTCTTGCAGTCATGCTTGCTCAGCAGAAGGAATTAACAAGATAATTAATTTGTCTTTTCTCTTAACCTAGTACTTTTGCTGCTCAAATCACCTCTAAGTTTGATGTACATCTCAGATGTTGACAGCAGCAAACTCCCCAAATCTTCCTAATGTTTAGACATAGTCACTTTTGTTTTGAGACCATAGAACATGAAATGTGGAAAAGCCTTTCCCCATGGCCTAAAAGGTAGTCATGAAGGCACAGGTTTGGGTTTACAGGTGGCTCTGAGTTAGCGTTGTGTGTCAAAATCCCAAGTGACAGAGGAGCTGGGGTTCTTTAATAAACTGTATGTTTATGCATGTATGTCTCTATCCATAACAGGGACCCCCCTCTTGCCCAGGTTTAAGGGCAACCCTAATATAATAATTTTGTATTTATAATTTAGTTTTTCTTAAAATAGGTCCTGAAAATAAACAAACTTCAGCCTCCATAAAACCTGGGTGTCCCCATGGAGATAACTTGGATAACTTCTGGGTAAACATGGCTGATTATATACCTATGTGTTTGCTGCAATTCTTTTCTAAACCTCACTAAAATGCCTAACTAGTGATTTTTCTTAAAGTCGTAAACTCCCAAGAGAAAATAACGGAAAAGGATCCAACAACAACAGGATTTAGAAAGCTAAAAAACAGATGTGTGAGTGGTAACTAAATTAGCAGATGAATGAAGGTTAAAACTTAAGTCAACCTTGGAGACTTTCTTGTTTTTTTTGGTTTATTTTCACATCCAACATCCATCCCCTCAGATAATTCTGCTGGCTCTACCTTCAAAACACACCCAGAATCTCATCACTGTTTACTACCTTTATTAGTTCTACCTGTTGTTGTGGGTTGAAGTGTATCTCCCCAAAAGGAATATGTTGAAGCCCTACCTTTGGTATTTAAAAATGAGACCTTATTAAGAAATAGTGTCTTTGCAGATGTAAGCAAGTTAAGATTAAGTCATACTGGATTAGGGGCAGGCCATGCTTATAAGGAGAGAGAAATTTGCAGACACGGTCATACTCTGAGGGAAAGATGGCCCTGTAAAGACAAAAACAGAGATTGCAGTTTTGCTGCCACAAGCCAAGGAACACCAGGCGTTTGCTGACAAACTCTGGAAACTGGAAGAGGCAAGAAAGGATTATTTCCTAGAGCCTTCTGATGAAGAGTGGCCCTGCTAACACCTTGATTTCAAACTTCTAGCCTCCAGACTATTACAGAATACATTTTTTGGTTGTTTAACATCACTCAGTTTATGGTAATTTGTTAGAGCAGTCCTAGGAAATGAATACACCTACATTATCCTATTATCTCTTGCCTAGACTAATGAAGTCATTCCTGATTACTCTCCTTCTACCCTGGTGTCTCCTTTCATCTATTCTTAACACAGAACTAGTGATCTTCCTAAAATATACATTCAATCATGTCGTTTTCGTACTTAACAGCCTGCATTGGCATTCTATTTCCTTTAGAGTAAAAGCCAACATCTGCGAAATGGCAGATAAGGCCCTACATAATCAGAGTAGACTTCTGCCACCCAGCCTTGCCTCCTCTCTGCCTTTCTCATCACCTGCTGCAGTACATTTCACCCCTTCCACTCCAAGGTAGGTCTCACCTCTGAGCCTTGGCACAGGCGGTTCCCCCTGTCTGCAATACCATCACTTAGCTATTCCCTTGAGTAACACCTTCCCTTCCATCAAGGCTCTACTCAGTCCACAGCTTTAATAAGGCTTATCATAATGATTCTTTTAAAACTGCCCCTAGCCCTTCATCTCCTGGCAATGCTAATCCCATTACCCTATTCTGACATTTTTCTTCATGAAACTAGTCACTCCCTAAAATATTAAGTATTTTATTTAGTTTTCACGTGTCTCTTTTATCAACTGTTTCTTATACTCTGTAAATTCCTTGAAGAGAGGAATTTTGTTTTTGTTTGCTATCATATACCAAGTGCCTAATCCCTGCTTGGCATACGGTAATAAATATCTGTTGAATGAATTTGTTATATTGATTGGAGAACCTCAAAAGCATGCTAAAGCCTAACAAAGAACCCCAGAAATACCAAGGTACTGCTGATGAGCAGAACTAGAAATAGGAAGATGGGAAAATTGTTGGAAGAGTTATGTACGTAGCTATCGGTTCACTGGATCTCTTTCACCTTCCAGAAAAAAAGTGAGAGAGTTTTCTAGGAGATTTTAGGGGTTAGGGAATGATTTCAGTAGTATTAAATGAAATTTGCTCACTGGACAGGATGATCTCAAAGCCTCTTAGGTTATTTGACTCAAAGAACATTGAAGCTCACAGCCCAGGAGAAAATATTTTCTGATACAAAACGTTGAAGGTGCTCCTAAAGAAATGACCAAGCCACATCACCCATACTAGGCCATGTGAAGGTGCTCCTTCACACTGGACACCTAATAAACTTTTAGTGCCTCATCCTAAAACATGAAGGGATCACCAGGCATTAAAGGAGAGCCTCGAATTTGAAAGACCTTCCCGACAAGCAATAGAATAAAGCAAGTTTAAATATTTCTTTATAAAATATGAATATAACTTTAAGAACACTATGACAAAAATAAAATCTTGTTTTACAAGAAATACTTCCAACTAAATAGATTTTTTTTTTTTTTTTTTTGAGACGGAGTCTCTATCACCCAGGCTGGAGTGCAGTGGCGCGATCTCGGCTCGTTGCAAGTTCCGTCTCCCGGGTTCACGCCATTCTCCTGCCTCAGCCTCCCGAGTAGCTGGGACTACAGGCGCCCGCCACCATGCCCGGCTAATTTTTTGTATCCGCGCCCAGCTAATTTTTTGTATTTTTAGTAGAGACCGGGGTTGTCTGGATTTTCCTGACCTCGTGATCCACCCGTTTCGGCCTCCCAAAGTGCTGGGATTACAGGCGTGAGCCACCATGCCCGGCCTAAATAGATCTATTTCAAGCCTTAAATATCAAGAACTTGTGACAATGATAGTCTGATATTTTTCAGAAACCAGACCAATAAATTGTTTCCCAGGCATTTGAGATCATAATTGATGTCAGGCAGAATAAAACACCTTTTCATTTCAATTTGGCTATCAATGTTCTAGTTGTCTCGTTTTGTTTAGACTCTTTTTGTTGCTGTTTTGTTTTGTTTTTTTGAGACGGAGGCTCTGTCTCCAGGCTGGATTGCAGTGGCGTGATCTCGGCTCACTGCAACCTCCGCGTCCTGGGTTCAAATGATCCTTCAGCCTCAGCCTCCTGAGTAGCTGGGACTACAGGCACGGGCCACCACACTCAGCTAATTTTTTGTATTTTTAGTAGAGACGAGGTTTCACCATGTTGGTCAGGATGGTCTCAATCTCTTGACCTCGTGATCCGCCCACTTCAGCCTCCCAAGGTGCTGGGATTACAGGCGTGAGCCACCCGGCCGGCCTGTTTAGACTCTTTAAATTCAAAGTACTTCATGCCCCTTTACAAATATTTGTTGAGCTTCTACTATGTGGAAGACATTTTTAAGTGCTGGGAAAATGTATAAATAATAATATTATCATTTCACTATCACTGTGAGATAGGCTGGACAGTATTTAGTATTTTTGTTTTGTGACCAGAAAGAGGTGAGACATAGAGATTATGTGATTTAGGCAAAATGAAACCATTAGCTAGAAAATCTCACTGTGGTAAATCCTCCCAACTGACAGGCCCAAATTCTTCTGGGAATTTCGCTTTGATGAAGTTTCTCATCTGATTTTCTGCTTATCAAGCGCCTACCTAGGAATTCCCATGGTTTATTACATCAAAAGAGACAGATAACATTTGAGGTTTTTTTTAAAAAGCAATTTGAAGTCCCTCTCCCCACCTCCACCCACACATTTTATTTTCACCTACTGAAGGGGGAAGCATTAGTTTAAGATAACTCCAAAAAGACCATTCGCTCAGGCAATTACTTGATTTCCTCTCCTTGAAAATGTCATGCACATTTTAAACACATTGACAAGCAAGGTTTGAAATGCTTGTCACATTTGGAGATGCTACAAAATGCAGTCTGCCCAGATTAATGGATCTTTGGATTAAAAGCTATTATTAGGTTCAATCTTTGTGATATTTTTTCAATCTTCAGTGTAGGGACAACATTCTCCTCTCTTATTCTCATTTCCTAAAGTTTTCTGAGACCCACTGTAATAGTGAAGATTCTCTCAGCTACAAGTTGTAGAAACTTTGATTAAAATTGGCTTAAATCACATGATAATGTTTTCATATTTTCATTTTACTGGAAATCCAGTGGATTCCAGAGAGGTTAGGTCACATGCTCAAAGATATTATCAAAGGCAGAGATTATTCTTATATCTTGCTTTTCCATTTTTGGAGGTAGCCCTTCCTTTTTACTAGTGATGAAATAGCTGTAACAATTTCAGGAGGCACATCTATACATGACAACAATTAGGAGAAAAAAAGAGATTAGCTTTTATAGGTCCCTGGGAGCAAAATGTAATTTCCCAGAAGCCCCTGTTGGCAACTTCTCTTCATTCTCTGTTGGCCAGAATTGGATCACATGCTCACTTCAGAATCAGTTACTGACAAGTATGATTACATAACATAAAAATCTGGGACATAATAGATGAAATAGATTTTAGGGAGTAAACTACACTCTTCTCTTCTTTGTCTTTTGCTTGTTTCTCACTGGCCACCTAGTCCTCCTTTTAGTAAGTTGGTGCTCCTGTGTGATGACTAACCTTAGTTTAAAGAATCAGAATGCACCTGTTCTGGGCCACCATTAACACCAAAGCCAAGGATATATTAAGTTTCAGTTTCATTAATTTAAATGCAATGATAATCACAAATTTGGGATTACTTATTATCACCTCATGCCTCTTGCCACAATGCCCCTTCATTAATAGATAATTCAGGACAAATAGAATCAGAAAATTTGAATTTCAGTCTTATCTCTTTCACTTACAAACTGTGTGACGTTAGACAAATTACTATGTCTGCCAATCTCAATTTCTACATTAATAAATTGGAGATTATTGAGTCTCTCTATATTATTGAAGCTTATTGGGATTATTAAGTAAAATCATCTGAAACAATGCTGAAATTTTAAAGGCTATATGGAGCTACAATTTATTGAGGATTTGAGACAGGTACTATGTTAATGACTTCAAAGAACATTTCCTTTGATCTTTACAATAACTTTATAAGGAAAGTATTATTCCTGTTTTACAGATGAGGAAATTGATACTCAGAGATTAAATGACTTGCCCTAGTAGTGACAGCTGAGATTTCAACTAAACCGATGCCAAAACTCATGAGCTCAAATGCCATTATCTACAGATACACGGAAGTGTTATTACTATTTCTCAAAATTCACTCACATACAGTACCCTTACTATACTCCTATTATGTCATCTTATACATTAATCCATAATATTTATTGAGCATTATGTGTCAGATATTAGGATGGATGCTGAAAAGAATCTAGATAATTACATGAGTTGCTTCCTGTTATCGAGGAAAGTATAATCTAGCCAGGGAAACGAAAATAACTGATCATTCAAAGGAATCAGCAATAAATGTGAACAGACTGGCACAAGCAATAGCTGATGCAGAATTTATGTACTATGGGAGAAGCGGCTTAGGTTTGTGGATAGCCATGAGGTTCAAGAAGGAGGTGGACTCTAGCTGGTCAGATAAAATTAATACAGAACATGAAAATGAGGAAAGATATTCCAAGTTAGTCAATATAAATCATCCTAGGGCATAGACCAGTGAATAAGCACTTCTGGGGAGGAATAAACTAACTTATCTGCCCTGGAATTAGAAGGTCTATGTAAAGAGACCTGAAGATTGATGTTGATGAGAAACTGTCATAATACTCCTTCACCGTTCACCAGGAAGAAACTATTTTCTCGGGCTGAAGAGTTGGGATACAGGGTATCGTAACAGGCCAGGTAATGAGCAAGAACCCTCCTGACAGGAAATGGCAGAGTCAGATTTTGTCATTTTCTGATTTTTTTTTATATTCTTAAAAACATTCCATTTATTTACAGATGTATAAAGAGGCAAATTATTGGTCTACTGAGATCATGTTTCTTACAGTGTTAGAGTGAGAGCTCACTGTCTTCCAGATTCCCCAACTCCTCTCACTTAACTTCACCTTTCATAATCACACATGTAATATCCACAGATCATTTTCCCCTAGGGTATGGTTAAAGGGTAGGAGTTGTTGGAGATTTTAGATTTCTGTCAAGACTCCAGGATTGTTCTGAAGACCAAGCCCTCCTCAAATTATTTCTGATAACACTTAGTTCTAAGAGGTCTTGAGAACATAGTGTCTTGGGGGTTAGAATGATATCTGCCATGTTCCCCCTAAAACGCCTGGAATCATCCCTCATTTCCATCTTTGTACAACTCTTATCAAGATGAGATTGCTTGTAAAACTTATTTGCTGTCTATGTGGGTCTCTTTGTGCTCATGTATTTTAATTTTTGACAAAGAAGTCTTCATAGAAGCATTTGGGCCTTCTTGAAAAGCTAAGAGTATGATTTAATATCTACTCCTAAATACATCAAATTCTGAATATACCAAAAAAAAAAAAAAAAGAATTAGAAAAAACATCTACACTTGTATGGGTTAAATGGTATGAAGTTTCATTTAGACAGTAGTGAGCGGTGAAGCCAGCTGGACTTCCTGCGTCGAGTGGGGACTTGGGGAACTTTTCTGTCTGGCTAGAGGATTGTAAAGGCACCAATCAGCACTTTGTGTCTAGCTAAATGATTGTAAATGCACCAATCAGCACTCTGTAAAAATGCACGAATCAGCACTCTGTGTCTAGCTAAAGGTTTGTAAACACACCAATTAGCACTCTGTAAAAACACATCAATCAGCGCTGTGTCTAGCTAAAGGTTTCTAAATGCACCAATCAGCACTCTGTAAAATGGACCAATCAGCACTCTGTAAAATGGATCAATCAGCAGGACACGGAGGGGGGCCAAATAAGGGAATAAAAGCTGCCCACCCAAGCCAGCAGCAGCAACCTGCTCAGGTCCCCTTCCATGCTGTGGAAGCTTTGTTCTTTCGCTCTTCACAATAAATCTTGCTGCTGCTCACTCTTTGGATCCACACTACCTTTATGAGCTATAACACTCACTGCGAGGGTCTGTGGCTTCACTCCTGAAGTCAGCGAGACCACGAACCTACCAGGAGGAACAAACAACTCCGGATGCGCCACCTTTAAGAGCCGTAACACTCACTGTGAAGGTCTGCAGCTTCACTCCTGAAGTCAGCAAGACCACGAACCCACTGGAAGGAAGAAACTCTGGACACATCTGAACATCTGAAGGAACAAACTCCAGACACACCATCTTTAACAGCTGTAACACTCACCGTGTAGGTCTGTGGCTTCATTCTTGAAGTCAGCGAGACCAAGAACTCACCAGAAGGAATAAATTCTGGATGCAGTAGGAATAAGTGTTTTGTGATCTATTGGACAGTTGGTCACTATAGTTAATAGAAATGTATGGTATATTTGAAAAACTGCTAAGAGAATAAATTTGAAATTGTTCTCACAACAGAAAAGATAAGAATTTGAGAAGGATATGTTAATTAGCTTGACATTTCACATTTCACAGTGTATACATTTTATACATATAAGATCACTTTTTACCCCATAAATACATACAATTATAATGTTTTAGTTTCCAATAAAATAAAAATTCAAAATAAACAAAAATAATAAAATAAATAAATAAAAATTTAAAATCTCAAATTCTGCACCTCTGCCCCCAAGACTATATTCTCTTAAGAGAAAGCCTGCAAAACTTTTCCTCTCCCCCACATTTTCATGTGCAGGGATTTATCCCAGTGTCTTTGAACTTCTTTGGGTTAAACGGAAAATGTTTTACAACTAGTAGCTCAGTTTATACTCTTCATGATCTTTTAAACGCTCCCCACACATACACACACACAAAAACACCAATGTTCCAATATAGAAAACATTACATCTCCTCTCATATTTTGCCTTGGGAGTTTCATTTTTACCAAGTTTGTTACAGTATCCATTCCAAATAAGTCAAAGAATTGAAAATACATAAATTAAGACTATATTTTTTTAGAATTCTTTTTAGTTTTTAGCAACACATTAAAATCCCATAATAAAATTATTGAAGTATAACATATGCATATGCCCATGAAACTATAACCACAATCAAGATTGTGAATGTTTCCATAATATCCTAAAGTTTTCCTGTGCTTCCTTCCCATTCCATCTCCTCCTATATCCCTGTCTCCAGGCAATCACTAATCTGCTTTTATTGTTCTAGATTAGTTTGCATTTCTTAGAATTCTATATTAGTGGTAACTAACAGTATGTACATTTGTGTCTAACTTCTTACACTCAGCACAATGATTCTTGAGGTTCATCCATAGCGTTGCATGCATCAGTAATGTGTGCCTTTTTATTGATAAGTAGTATTCCATTTGTATTGCAGCACCCCATTTGTTTATTTATTTATCTATTGCTGTAAATTTGGATTGTTTCCAGTTTTTGGCTATTGCATATAAAGCTGCTATGAACATTTGCATACAAATTTCTGCATAGGCATATGTTATCAATTGTTTGCATAAATAGGAGTGAAATGGCTGAATCATATGACAGGTATATATCTAAAATTTTAAGAAAACTGTCAAACTGTTTCCAGTGAACCTTTTGGTCAAATGTACCATTTCCAATTTACCATTTCACATTTCTACCAGCAGGGTATAAGAACTTCACTTCCTCCACATCCTTGTCAATATTTGGCATAATCAGTCTTTTTTACTCTAGACATCCTTGAACATGTTAATTGATTGTGCAGCTTTAATTACCATTACCTAATGAATAATACTGCTGAGCATCTTTTCTGTACTCATCCACCACTCATATGTCTTCTTTGGTGAAGAGCCTAATCAAATTTTATTTTATTAGGTTGTATGTCTTATTATTGAGTTGTAAGAATATTTTGTATATTCCGGATGTAAATCCTTTCTCTGATTTTTTTTTCAAATATTTTCTTCAAGTCTTGGCTTGCTTTCTGCTCTCTTTCTGTAGAAACAAAAGTATTTAATGTTGATAAAATCCAATTTATTGATTTTTGTGTGTGTGTGTTCTAAACAAGAAAGCCTTGGCTAATCCAAGGCTTAAAAGTCCTTATATTTTATTACAGGTGATTTTATGGTTCTAGGTTTTATTTTTAGGTCTATGACCCATTTTAAAATATTTTTTTGTGTATGGTGCAAGGAAAGGGTTGGTGTGTTTTTCCTCACTGATAACCAGTTGTTTCAGCACCATTTGTAGAAAAGACTTTTCTTTCCCTGTGGAATTGGCTAGACAAATTTATTGATGATCAATTAATTATATATATGTGTGTGTGTGTGTTTATTTTTGAAGTATGCTATGGTCTAAATATTTCTGTCCCCCTGCCTCCAAATTCATAGGTTGAAACCCTAAGCTCCAGGGTGATGGTAATAGGACATGGGTTCTTTGGGAGGTGATTAAGTCATGAGGGCAGAGTTATCATAAATGGAGTTAGTGCCCTAATCGAAGAGACCCGAGAGACTTCTCATCCTTTCTATTATGTGAGGACACAGTGAACAGAAAGCCATCTATGAACTAGGAAATGAGCCCTAACTCCACACCAAATCTGTCAGTACTTTGATCTTGGGCTTCCCAGCCTCCAGAACTGTAAGAAATAAATTTATGTTGTTGTGAGCCAGCCAGTCTACTATACTTTGTGAATTTTTGACTGAACTGTGAACTCCCTATCACAATTATGATAGGGAGAATTTCTTTTCTTTTTTATTTTTATTTTATTTTATTTATTTCTTTGAGATGGAGTTTCGCTCTTGTCGCCCAGGCTGGAGTGCAGTGGCATGATCTTGGTTCACTGCAACCTCTGCCTTCCAGTTTCAAGTGATTCTCCTTTCTCAGCCTCCTGAGTAGCTGGGATTACAGGCACCCACCACCATGCCCGGCTGATTTTTGTATTTTTAGTAGAGATGGGATTTCACCATGTTGGCCAGGCCAGTCTCGAACTCCTGACCTCGTGATCTGCCTGCCTCGGCCTCCCAAAGTGCTGAGATTACAGGTGTGAGCCACCACGCCTTGCTGATAGGGAGAATTTATAAGTAGTCAACCAAATCTCTCATTCTCGACTCAATTTAATCTACCACGTTTTGCATTATACCAGCTAAAAATAGTAAAAGCTAATTCACTATGGGCTCTATAGGTGCTCTCTCTCTCTCTCTTTCTGTGTGTGTGTGTGTGTGTGTGTGTGTGTGTGTATATATATATATATATATATATATTTGTCTTGCAAGAATTTATGTGTTAGGTAGTATTGCAATCCCCATCTTACAGATGCAGAAACTGAAGACAGTAATTACATATCTAGGTCAATTTCATCAATCAAATAAACTTCAGAGGCAATACTCAACCGATTTTATATATCGTGTCTTGAAAAGCTTGTTAAGACTTCTACTCTGGAGTTAAATCTAGCAAGTATATATATGTATGCTTTTATGAAATTTTCTGTAGTACAGCCTAAAGCCCCTCTAATCAGGACAGTATTTGAAGAATTCATTCTTAGGATCTACCCTCCAGAAGAAAAAAATAAATTCTAGGAGCCTAGGTTGAAAAGGATCCTGCTCTAAGACTTGATAGGTGTAAAATTTAAGTCAGATTTGTGGGAAAGGTAGGGGAAAGTGCCAGGGGAAAGGACATCTTCTCTGGGAGAAGCAATTATATTATTATTACTTCCATTTTACCGCTAAGAGAATTGAGACACTCAGAGGGTAATTTGTCTAAACTCTTCCAGCAAAACAGTGTTTGAGGAGCAGGTATTAAAACCCAGGACAGTTTGATTCCAAAGCTCAGCCTGTTTCCACAGCACATCTTTGTTTTCATGCACTCTCACCAACTCCTACCCCATCCTTTCCAAGAATTTTCTTTCAAAGCAAACTGAATACAATAAAAGGAAGTATAAGTAGAGAAAGTACGGACTCACCATAGAAATGCAAGATTGTTTAAATGGTGGATATCAGGGACATGCCTAGCAATAGCGGCCTGAATGCAGGGAGAAAAATATTATTCCCTGGATTGAGAAAAAGAGAGCCAAAATGTTTTCCCTGGATGCTTGAACGTGGTTGGGACTTTCAACAAAAGAAAGGGAAGAAAGTCAGCCTAGGTCTCAGTGACATCAAGTATTCAGAACTTAAAAGAAAGAAGAAAAAGTCTCAAAAAGTACTAAAGAGAACCTCCAAGTCTTTTATAAGTGACTTACCCTAGATTTTCTACCTAATTCACCAAGTTAAGTAGGGAAATGGAAATTTATGACTCTTCTCCTCTAGAAATTTGATACTGACAATTAACTTACAATGAAAGGTTAGCTTTCCTGAAAGTGTAAAATTGTAAACTATTTGTATTTTCTTAAAAGTAAATTATTTGCCTACTATTAAATTTCAAATATTCTGAAAGACTTGAGAGAATAATTTTGGGGTTCTTTTTTATTTCTGGGAACCAACATGGAAGGTCAAATTTCTTTTGGGAAACTGCTCCAAAGAATGAGAAAGATTAAACTTATTCACTCCTTGGCTATTAAAATAGTTAATAGAGTCCTTCCTTTCCACACCACAGCATGGTGTGGTTCTAAGTTAGAATTATAGGGGCCCTGTGCATTTTCACTACATGGTCTTTGCAAACTTTATCCAATTAGGAACATTTTCTGTTCATTAACTAAGAATCAGAGGAACGTTGGAAGCAGAGCAAAGTTTGTTTGCAAAATGTTTGAAAAAAATAAATAATTGCCTGAAAATATTATGTAGAAATTGAACTAAGTACTGTCTTTGTTGGCCATTTAACAATTTATTAAACTAATTTTGTTGATACCATAAAAGTACTAATTTATGAAAGCAAGAAAATTGTGATCATACTCCTAGAATTTTTTACAGTGAAAGTATTTTGGTGGCTAGTTTTGGTCCACTTTACTTCTGTTCCACACAATGGAATTAAGGAAATTAGAACACTATTCCACTGATGAAAACTTTCTCCTTCACCAAATTTGAGTTAGATTCCTCTAAGACCACTTTTTGACTAAGCCCCAACTTTGGGTTCTGTCCTTGGCCTGTTTGATCCAGTTTTTGCAAGACCCCTGATGAGTTAGTTTAGGGAAAATCCCCTATACTTGGTATCTGATCACCCTTGATTTGTAATCAGATCCCAACCCCAAATCCCCATGCTCCATTATCTTATCACTCTGGCTTACTGTTAGCAAGGATCTTGTCATATCTGAATCTCCTAGCCCCTATGTTTCATCATAGTAATTTTCTAGCCACTGACACACCAGCCCCTGTGCTTTGGCATTAAATTCCCACTTTTTCTTGTTGTATTTGGAGTTGAGCCCAATCTCTCTCATTACTGTAAAACCCCCATTGCAGTACTCCCACTTGAATAAAATTTTCCTTACTGTCTTTAAAAAGTTTCATGAATAAGTTTTATTTAAAATCACTCTTAAAATGTACATAGTCCCTGCATTTTCCTCATTCTGGAAGGCATTAAAATAATGCTAAAATACACATATATTCTGTAGAAATTATCCAAAAACCCAAACATTATATATACACACAAAGCCATGTGCACTGTATCTCATAAAAAATTAAAGGGATTTTTCAAAGCAACTTTAACTGATTTTTGCTTAGGTGCTAGCTTTTTTTAAGGTCTCAACCAAAAGCTTTAAAAGATATTCCAGTCAGACTATTTTTTAACTGCCATTTAAAATAGAAACTAGAACAATTCTTACAATTCTTTGTAGCTAACTTTTAAGACATATGTATTCAAATATACAAACCTATGGAAATTTTAATAAGCATATAAAAATGATTCAGTAATATACTTAATTTAATCTGTTCTCAGTTTAGTTCCTTCCAGGGCCAGGGAAGTAATACATCCACGCTTGCTTCCTACTACCCTTACTGGTTAGCTTTAAAAATTTAAGACAACAAAGAATAACAGATTCTTTTTTTCTTTCTGCAATATCAAAAGTCAGAGTCGAAAATAAGGAGAGAAAAAGAAAGAGAGAGATCAAATAATAATTGAGTAGAGGAGTAAATTGGCCTAATAATTTGCATTTCTGTAATAGCTGATATAGTTTTCCTTGACTTGATTGCAGGTTCCTTGGCTTTATGACTGCCTATATGCCCCACTGTACCAAGAAACAGTGCTTTGTTCTATATATGACTAGGTGAAAAGTAAGATGCTTTGCCAAAATGTATCCCTCACACAGCAAGTCACTTTATTTTTTCAGTGCCCGTTGAATTTTTCATATTATAAGTATTTTCTCAATTTACTCTTTTTTTTTTTTTTTTTTTGAGACAGTCTCGCTCTGTCGCGCAGGCTGGAGTGCAGTGGTGCGATCTCAGCTCACTGCAAGCTCCGCCTCCCAGGTTCATGCCATTCTCCTGCCTCAGCCTCCTGAGTAGCTGAGACTACAGGCACCCACCACCACGCCCGGCTAATTTTTTTGTATTTTTACTATAGACGGGGTTTCACCGTGTTAGCCAGGACGGTCTCGATCTCCTGACCTTGTGATCCGCCCCCCTCAGCCTCCCAAAGTGTTGGGATTACATCCGTGAGCCACCGCTCCCAACCTATTTACTCTTAAAAGCAGAATATAGCTCATGTGATTGTCAACCTAGCTGCACATTAGAATCACCCAAGAAATTTCTAAACAATATTAATACACAAGGCTGCTTTCCAGAGATCCTGATTTAATTTGGTCTGGGATGGACTCCCAGGGTATTGGAAAAAAAATTTAGCATCCTAGGTGATTCTAATGTGCAGACAGAAGGAAAATTATGAAAGAATCTTCAATATTAGTTTTGGACACTTATAGAGGTTCCCATATAAAATCAAGTAACAAGAGGTCAAATACATTTAACATAGATTTAGTAATATTTCCTTTGAGTGTGACTTTATGCTGATAAATGTTGGATGTCGTTAGCCTTTTAAACATGGTTTTCAAAATACATACTAAATGGTTAAATTGTAAAGCTGATGACTAAAACGATATAAAACAACAATAAAAATATTAAGCAATATTAATTGAGTACCTAAAATGGATAAAGAATACGTAAAAACAGAATTATACTAACGTTGTACAAGTGGGTAGTTGTTATAAAATTTCCAGTAAAATCATTACACAAGGATTTAAAAAGTGATTGATAGCAACCACAGGAAATAACTTACACCTCATTTGTAACCCCTTACAAATTTCAGTACAGTCTTAAGAATATATACATCATATGCATCATATAATAATATATCAGCTTAATCCTAGGTATTACAGAATTATTTGCTGTGACATTTTATTGTAATTACTTGACCAAGATGCAAAATTATCACTTCAAAATTAATATCAATTAAAATTATCAATATTTTAACTTGCCATTTTCTGAAACATTTATTTCAAACTAATATTTTATGCTACTAGATTTTTTTTTGCTATGACTTTTAGTGATTCATTAATAAAGGGTTCTAAAAAGCTGAAAAGAGTAAGCATTTAATTTATCAGTTGTATGTTGAACAAATGAATGAATGAATGGGGAGCATAAAAATTGCTTTTTATTTTTCACACATTAATATTGAGATTCTTTTTGCAACATTTTATTATCTCAGTGACAATCAGAAGTGGTTATCAGAGATCTGAAAATAAATTCATTAATGTGGAAGGAGCCCAGAGCAAACACATTCTAGTCTGTTTATACTTTGTTCTATTTTACTTGGTGTATAAGGGATCAAAAGTTGCCTAGTAATACTAGCTGACACGTATCTTTTCTATATGCCAGGCACTATTCTAAGCATGTTACATGTATTAGCTCAGTTAAGAACTTCATTAATAATGAGGCTTCAGCTTATACGGATCATCATTATTTATAAATTCTAAAGAAAATGTTTTTAGCAGAGCTGATTAGATCCAGAGCTGATTAGATCCAGTTGGCTTCCAGGAAATGTATATCAGAAAACCAAATCACTAATTACATTTTAAATATTCAGAAGTGGTTTTTTGAACAAAAGTAGTTCTAAAGACGTTACTCATAATGATGCTAACCTTTTTGATAAATTCAAGAATGATTCTGCATCCTAATCTTTGATCTTTCACTTTTTCTCTTTCTCTTTATATTTTTACCACTCCTTTCAGTGATTAATTTTCAATAATGAGGCCAAAGTTGACTTCTTGCACTTGTTGCTCTGACGATACTACCCACTTTCTATAATCTCAATGGCGTCTGGGATGAGAACCAGCCTCCAACCAGGCAATTCAGAGTCTTTCAAAAACCTATCCTGGACACCTCCATATGCTTTTGCTATCTCCCATCCCCTTTTCCACACTCCAACTCCCCAAGCTCTCTAATTGACTATTTGTGCTTCCAGTTTCCCCACTCTGTTTTCCTAACTCTCCTCCAGACTGCCCCTCAAGGTGAGTTTACTGCCTCCCTCCCTCTTCAGCTTTAACACAATGGCTGAAGGAAATAAATCTTCCCTAGCAGAAAAGCTATACCAATTTCTTTTAGTCTCTTTATTAGAGAAACTTTTATGAATTGAATTGTGTCTCCCAAAATTTATATGTTAAAATTCTAATCCCTAGTTCCTGAGAATGTGACCTTTTTGGAAATTAGTTTGTTACAGTTATAATTAATTTAGTTGAGGTCATGCTGGTGTAGGATGGACCCTGATCCTATATGACTGGTGTCTATAAAAGGGGGAAATTGAGACACAGATGTACACACAGGGAGAATGACATGTGAAGATGAAGGCAGAGATGGGGGCGATGCATCTACAAGCCAAAGAACACCAAGGATTGCCAGCAACCACTGGCATCTAGGAGACAAATGAAGCAGATTATTCCTCATATCCTTCAAAAGGAACCAATCCTGTCCACACCTAGAAGTTCAGACTCTAGGCTTCAGCAATGAACAGAGTGTTCTAGCGTTCTAGCAGAGCTGGATCCTCCATCCTAGTCGCTAAGGTCCTACTGGAAATCTGTGAACTATTCTGTTATGTGCCAGTAACTCTCCTTTTCTCACTTAAGCTAACACCAGTTGAATTCCTATGCTTTATACATAACTTAATCTCTCTCAGTCTTTTTCCACATCAATAAAATATAGTCAGTAATAATTGCTACTTCACATTGTGTAGATAAGATATAAAGTTCTTAGCATAATGTCTGTCACTTAATAAGCAATTGATAAATAATAATTATTAATTTCACTTTTAATGTTAAGAAAAAAGTGAATATATGTAAAAATATTTTGATAAAATAAACACTCAAGTATTATATCAATGAAAGATTATCTCACAATAAAAGTTATTTTTGATTATCTCATATAAAAAAAAAAGATTGACCAGAGGAATTCCCATTGCTCCTGGCTAAAATTGCTGTGGGCTTCCACCCTAACAGATTTAGTGATATAGTTTGTGCTAGTGAAAAATTTTCTTTGCCTCTATGTTAAGATAGAGAAAACTAGGTTTATGCATACGTATGTAATCAATTCATGATACTGACTCCATCCACCAAAGTCACATAAATGTTGTACCACTACTGGCCAGGTGAGTTTTGGCAGGCTACTTTAAGACTTACAAACTCAGTGGGGTTTTTCGTTTTGTTTTGTTTTTGTCTAACCTTGGCCAGAATAATTTGTTCTAATTTTCCTATAGCTAGAAGTAGAAAACACAAAACTGTAATATAAGTATCATTCCCATGAGCATTACCCTATTGATATCCAACCTCTCCCAAGAGTTCCTAGAAAGTGTCTAGGAAAGACACATGGGAACATTGAGGTAGGTGTTTCAAGTAGAAAAAAAAAAAAATCAATGGGTAGAGAAAGACCCTCACTGAATGGGGATAAAAAAATTACACTCCATGTTTTGGGTTGAAATGTAATGAAAGATGACAATAATAAGCCTTTTTTTCCTTATTAAACCTGAATCTTCTCACATTTCCTTGATGGCTTCTGAGTGGTTACTAAGTGTGCAGCTCAGTGATTGCCAAAGGAAAAAGTTATTTTAAGAATGAAAAGTTGCCAACATTTTCTGAAGGGAAAAACACTGAATAGCAAAGAGCTAATGCCATCATGTTCATCCTGAATATCAAAAGGTTAGTGTGAACATGAATTCCAAAAAATACTATTTTTCCTTTCAGGTAATTTAATACATTAGCCTGCCCTTTGCTATTATCTTTTTCTTTTGAATTTAAAAATATTTTAGCTGATTTGAATTAAGTATAATGTCAACAAGAGTAGTTGAAGTCAGGTCACTTTGGTTATTTTTAAAAGTTAGAATTATAAAACCTATTTGACTTTATGAATAATAGAGTAGTTATGGATAACCAGAAAAGCTGAAGATAAACATTTATATTAATCTTTATTCTCAGAGAAGTACTGTAAAAGTGAGAGAGGAGAAAGGAAGAAACCAGTCAGGCAGGCAGTTAGGGTGGGTCTTAGATTGAATTCTTTCAAACAAAAGAAGAGCCTACAGGTATAGATAGATAAGGGAACTTGCACAGGGAGGCTTGCCTAAGACATTCCCACAGCCACACAGATAAGAAAGCCTACACAGGTGACTTGCCCAGACATGTCTATGATGGAAAATTCCATTCCCTGCTACATGCGCAGTAAGGGGAACAAAGCAATATGGAGTTACTCAAGCTAACGGTTTGCAAGCACACTAGGAGGATGGGGTGGAGCTAGCAGAAATTTGTGCCTTACGCAAATGAGATGCCCAGCCCTCATCGGTTTCTTATAAAAGTTTATGCATTCAACTGTAAAAATGGCAACCCTCTTCTGGGTCCCCTCTCCGCAGCAGAGAGCTTTCTTTTTGTGCCTATTAAACTTTTGCTCCAACCTTACCATTGGTGTCTGCACTCCATAACTTTCTTGATCATGAGACAAGGAACTTTGGGTGATACCTTGGGCCATAAGAGACTGCTACATTGTGGTGCATTGGTGAGACTGTAACAAAAGTAGTGTAATAATTTATAATATTTTAAATACCTCGTATTTGAGGGTTTGTTTTGTTGTAAAACATGATTAAGAATCTGAAAGTTTACAGCCCCCTTCTTGGTGATATGCTTAAGTTTCAAAAATTGTTTTATTTCGCCTAGGCACGGTGGCTCATACTTGTAATCCCAGCACTTTGGGAGGCTGAGGTGGGTGGATCACAAGGTCTGAAGTTCGAGACCAGTCTGGCCAACATAGTGAAACCCCATCTTTACCAAAAATACAAAAAACTAGCCGAGTGTGGTGGTATGCGCCTGTAACCCCAGCTACTCGGTAGGCTGAGGCAGGAGAATCTCATGAACCAGGGAGGTGGAGGTTGCAGTGAGCTGAGATTGCTCCATTGCACTCCAGCCCAGGTGACAGTGCTAGACTTTGTCTCAAAAAAAAAAAAAAATTGTTTTATTTCTATCTCACAAATTAGCAGTAGCTTTTCTTTCTATTTTCTTTCTTTCTTTGTTTCCTTTCTTTTCTTTCTTTCTTTTTTTTTTTTTTTTTTTTTCTTGCTCTGTTACCCAGGCTGGAGTATAGTGGATATGATCTCGGCTCACTGCAGTCTCCGCCTCCCAGGTTCAAGTGATCCTCCCACCTCAGCTTCCCTAGTAGCTGGGATTATAGGCACCTGCCACCACACCCGGCTAATTTTTGTATTTTTAGTAGAGATAGGGTTTCACCATGTTGCTCAGGCTGGTCTGGAACTCCTGACCTCAAGTGATCCACCCACCTCAGCCTCATAAAGTGCTGGGATTACAGGCATGAGCCACTGCGTCTGGCCAGAATTAACTTTTCTATTAGTAAATCATACATTTTTAAAAAATCCCTTCTCTTCTTAAAGTGTATCATTGTTTAAATTTTCTTTCAACTTTTTGTTTTTTTAAATATCTTAGTTTAAAATTCTTAATATAAATATGTACTTCCTGCAAAACATTAATTTAATTTTGGGTGAGGTTGCTGTAAATCCTGAGCAGAAAGAATTAAGCGTTGTTATTGTAATTTTCAATTTGTGATTATAGTATTGAAAGAGATCATGCGAATTTTAGACTTGACAAACTGACAGTATATTAAAAGACAGGGCTTGATAAACCACAACTTTAGCTAAAAAGAACAAAAGTTAGACGAAATAGCATAATAAAAACTGGTAATACCTATAAAAATATAATTAAATGAGGCCTGAGAATATCTGACAAAATATCAGGACAGCCTCTTCAAATCTTGTGCACACTACTTGTATTATAAATCGTGTATCTGAAATAAACCCAATTGTTTGCATTTCAGTGTGTTTTCAGAGACATGAATCTGATGAAAACGTTTGTAAAATTTAAAATCAAAAGTTAAGGCCAGGCGTGCTGGCTCACGCTGGTAATCCCAGTACTTTGGGAGGCTGAGGTGGGCGGTTCACTAGAGATCAGGAGTTCGAGACTAACCTGTCCAATGCTGTGAAATCCCATCTCTACCAAAATTACAAAAAAAAATTAGCCAGGTGTGGTGGCAGGTGCCTGTAATCCCAGTACTTGGGAGGCTGAAGCAGGAGAATCACTTGAACCCAGGAAGCAGAGCCAAGGTTGCACCACTGCACTCCAACCTGGGCAAGAGTGAGACTCTGTATCAAATAAATAAATAAATAAATAAATAAACTTTAAAAACCTTACCTTTGCAGCTCTCCAAAATTATAAAGAGGCAGGGAATAGGAAGTTTAATTAAAATTATTTCTAATAGTTAAAAACTGAATCAGCCCATACCTAACTTTCCATACTCTTGAATCACAGAAATCTCAAAGGTAAAAATTAACAAGAACTAAAAAATCTTATGTGAATTGGAGAATAATAAAAGAAATATAATTGAGATTTAAAACACTAACAGTTTTTTAAGGGGACAAGTTCTATTAAATGGAAGATCTTCTGATTCTACAGAGCATACTAATGGATTGGGTTATGACAAATCCAACAATTTAAATTAGAAACAGCCACTGGAGTTTGTTTAGTTGCTGTGTATAGTGGCATGAATTTGGTCCTCAGAGGGAAGCAGATGAAGAGGAAAAATGAGAGTGAGAATGGAGAGAGACCAACCAGCTAATTCTGATCAGTGCAGGTCAGTGTAAATTAGCATGGGAAAATCTTCAGCCATGGAGTGGCCTGAAGAACATAAAAGTCTAACATTCCAAAGTTAGGGTGGGGTGGCCTGAAGAACCACTCATATATTATAAATGAGAAGTGTTTATATCACAGAAAGCAAGGAAATCCAAGTTAATTTGGATCAAACTTGCCCAAGACATTAGCAAAGTCTAATAGCACATGAATTCCCTGAGAGTTTAATTTTATAGACGTATAATAAAACGTCTAATTTAACAAAGTGAAGAACAACATTCTGCAAGACAACCTACAAACTAAGTGTGGTCATTAGAAAGCCTTGGGCCTCAACCATGGACCTCTCCCCAGGGTTGCCTTATGACATTGTAGCTGGCCATGTTCATGAGCTAGGAAGCAGATCCCTCCCCGATCACAACTTCAGGTGAGACCACAGTCCCAGGTGACACACTATAACTTCGTCAGACAACCTGAGCCAGATACACCCATCTAAGCTACGCCCACAGAATTTGCAAGATTTAAAAAAAAAAAAAAAGTCTATTGTTTTAAGTCACTGAGTTTTGGAGAAATTTATTTCACAGAGTACACTAATACTTTGATGGATAGCAAAAGAGAGATTTGGAATGTAGGGGTGCTACTCAAAAACCCTCCAATCATACCATAATAGTTTCCTCTACATATTCAAAATGCTAAATCCTACACAAACAGTACATCATGTCACTGGTCTTAAATCTACCTCTTTCAAGCTTCCAGGGTGATTCTACTCACATGACTTTTCAAAATTTTAGTTGCCGTGGCCAAAATCATCTGAAGAAATTAGAAGCATGAGACTAGGACAAAGAAGGAAGAGCAGGACTGGGAAGCAAGGTAGGGACTACTATGTGCCACACATTGTTCTAAATGCTAAATTCTTTAATTCCCACAGTAACCAGTAGAGTAGGTGCTATCATAATCCTCATTCTACAGAGGAGAAATTGGAGACACAAGGAAATCCAGTAATTTGCTAAGTTTATGCATTGGTAAGTGATGGAGTTAGGACCAGAGGTCAGACTAGCTAGCTCACTGTGCTTTATTACTATATCCCACAATTTTATTTTTAGCAAGTATTAACATCCTTTCCCAGCATGACAGATGGGTAGGGACTCCTTTCTCAGTGAAGTTAGTTCTTAGAAGGAGAAAGGGTGTGGTATTAACTCCCCTGCATTTCCTGCTTTTTCTGCCTTTATATCTTCTTAGACAAGGAGAAGCCAGGAGATGGAAAGAGACAGCCCTATTCATCTCAGCAACAGAGTGGACACTCACAGGGTTAGATGTCCTACTGAGATGTCAGTGAGGGTCTCTTTATTCAATGCACAAATGAGAGGTTATATTTTCCTTAGGAAGATAAAAGGAAAGAGATACTCCTGTTTTATCTTTTTTTCCATGACTGTTAGAGTAGGAATATTTTACAGTTTTTGCTACTACTTACCTACTTACTAAAAATAGATCTTTAATTAAATTCTTTCTTATGGGAGGTGGTATCCTTGGTTTTCATGTGAATGATCACCTATTCCATCTGTCTGTTGAATGCATGGAAAATTATTTTCTGCTATTGTTTAAAGGGAGAATCATGCACATTAAGATGGGAGAAATGGAAAGACTCACATATTTTGCTAATTAATAGAGACAAGTATATGGTTACAAAAAAAAGAACCTGAGGTAACAGTATTTCTCACTCTATTGAAATAACACAATACTTCAAGAGCTCACAGTTAGTAAGAAACCTGACTTGTTGACAGCTGGAAATATTTGTGAATGTCATTCCTATATTCTTTCTACTGCTTAGATAGTGCTTTTTTAACACTTAAATGTCAGCAAGTTTGAATCAGTGTAAATAGGTTGCCTCCACATCAGTCAGTGACAGCAAAATCTCAAAATGTTAGAAGAAAGAGACAGAAGTCAGAAAGTTTTTTTACGTTTTTGTCAAGAGATCATTAATTCAATATTCATTGCTAATAATTTATAAGCAATATCTCATAAATATTAGAATAATTAGTAAGATGTCTCTTAATTACTTTCACTTTAGTGATAAACAATTTACTAATAACTTTGTTTCTCCTATATAACCATATGTAGCCTTTAGATTCTATGTCAACCTGTCTTATAAATGAAACCAATGTATAATGAGATGCCTCTAATAATGTCAGTAATGAAATCCTACTGGAAAAAAGTAAAGCAGTGGCCATGTCTCCGACTGAACTCTGATGTTTAACAAACCATGTTATAAGGAAATGCCACTAATATAGTACCATTACCTGAACAGTTATTAGCACTGTCACTGAAAACAGGAATGGCATTGTGGTGTTTGAATTTATATGGAAGGTGGCTGTAAAAACATTATAGCTCCATTGCATCTGTGAGGGAATTCTGAATCAAAATTGACATAGAATCTCCAGTATGAATAGAGAAGCTAGAAGCAGAATCAAGGTCTACTGTGAACTACACAGTTCTCTGGCTGTCAGATTATATTCCTTTCCATCCCACAAAACTAAAAAATGTAAATAGAATAAACATGGATTGTACATAGATCTCAAAAAGGGACAGGAAAAAAGAGCCATAGTGTTGATCTAGGTCAGGGGCATTAAGCTTTTACGGAAGTCTTAGAAGGATACTATGTTCATAGAATTATCTATACCAAAGTGTGCTTTCTTTACTCATCTTGTAATAATTCCTTTTCTCCACCTGTTGACTTCTTACATGCTCCAATGGTTTATGAATGGATTCAGCCCATTAATTTGTTGTCTTGAAAGTTTACTAAAGTTTTGCAGCTAATTTTTTATCTTCCAAGTGTGCCTGACAGAAGTATTTTGAACAAATGATATAATTTTTCAACATAAAATATCAATTTATGCATAACTTTTCTTTTGTGGGTAACTGGAAAAATTAATATCCACGAGCAGATACAATGATATAAGTAAATTGACACACCAAAGAGTTGATTATCAGAAACACAAATAAAAACAAACACTTCTATTATGTTATCAATCAGAGAAATAAAACTTGTTGGATATCTACATGTATTGACAGAGCTTGTCTACATTTCTTTACAGAGTTCAGTGGGCAATCTAGGTTTGGCTTACTCTGGAGCATTTAATTATGCCCCATGATCCAGGAAAAAGGGTTGCTCATGTAAGGAGTCCAACATACACTACATGGCACTTTCACTACATTTTTCTAATGAAAATTGCCAAATTCTTATGTGTGCCTGATCTTACTAAGAAATAGAAACCTCAAATCATGACTACATTTTCACTATTTTTTTGGCTTTCTCTTTTTTGTTAGAGTTGTCTACAGAGTTATCCTCTCATAAAAGCCTTGACTGGACATATTTTGTAGGGAGAAATGTCAAAGAGTTCCTCTAGTTTTTGGTGCTGCCTCCCACCTTACAATGTATCAACTTCATCAGCACCCCTGCCCAGTCTTAACACAGTAAGAATTGACAGAATTTCTATTTTGCCTCATGGAATCACAAATATATATTAAATCTGATGCTTCCCAGCTTCTATCTCAGAATATTTCCAGAGAGTGAGAAGCACTTAGCAAAGAAAAAGTAGGAAAGAATTACAACTTGACACACTATTAAAATATGATTTAATTCTATAGCAAGCTATAAAACACATATATGTAACTATATTGTATAACTGATGTTAATATTGAAATTGTTTTGGTGAACAGCATATGTTTTGTAATAACCTATGGCCTATTGTATTGGGAATTAACTAATTTCCATTCTTCCCTTCTGTTCTTGTAAAACAATTCTATGTTTTATTTGGGAAAGTCAATGAACTCAGCTAAAATGCTACATCTCCTACCCTTCATTGCAATAAGGTAAGTTCATGGGATTAAGTTCTGGTCAAAAATGTAATAAATAGAAATTTTAAGCCTTTTTTTTTTTTTTCCATTTCCATCCTCAATCCTATTTCCCGCTGAAAATGCACATAAGATGAATGTAGTTCTGGCAGCCATTTTGGATCTCATGAGTTATTTCTGAGGGTGGAAGTCGCATGATAAAGATAGTATTTGAGGAAAATTGAAGGAGCCTCTGTTCCTGAAGACGCCCCCGAGTAACTATTCTAGCCCTGGAATGCTTTCTTTTACACTCCTTTTTATTCACTTTTTACACTTCTTTTATGTGGTACAGAAGTAAATTATCTTTTTTAAAGTAACTGTTGCTAGCAGCCAAGTGAAATTCCCAACTTAATTTGTGTCTAACCAGCTTTCCTTCTCTCTTATATTCTGTGAATTTTCCTTGCCATCTCTTGTCACCATCCCCCAGCCAATATCACAAAAATGGATGTGAAACTCTAGCTCCTCTGTTTCCAGCATGGGTCATGATTGGTTGGAGCCAGTAGTGGTGATTTGATTCCCATTACGAAGTGATGGGTTTTGGTGTGGGTATGTGGTGCATTTTTTGCTATGACAACTAAGACAAAATCAGCTGAGTAACTTCTCAAAAGTTTTTCCTTACTCTTAAAAAAGTACATGAGATAGTTTCTTGTTTTTTGTTTTGTTTTGTTTTGTTTTTTTTGGCTTTCGTATATTGTCATCTTCAAGTCATACGAAGAACTGTGGTTGCCATCTTGGAAACGGAGCCTAAAAGGATAAGTCAATATATTGAGGATGGCAGAGTTCGGGGGAACAGTTTCTAGTGTTGAGCTGACCAATGAACTAAACCTGGAGCTGTCCTCTTTTGGACATTTTTCTATGTAAAATAATAAATGTCTTTATGAATTAGCCCACTTTCAGTTGTATTTGTTGGTATTTTAAGCTGAAAACATTCTAGAAACTGCCGAGGTAATATCTTATTCATGCCTTTATCATAGTGCTTGGGGCTGAGTTAACGGGAAAGGCTGGTAGAGGTGAGGAATGGCAATGGGAGACCCTAGGTAAAGACAAGGGGCCTTAAAAAGGGCTAGAGAAGACATTATGAATCTTTGTGAAAAGGATTTCTTAGGGGAATTTGAAGGACTGCTGATTGTAATGATTCCCAGCTTCATAATTTGGCCTAGAATTAGTCCTACTATAAATTTCTGGTTCTGCAGTGAATTAGTAGATGTTAATGGATTATAAACATCTGTTGTTCTAACAAGGTGATATTTTACCCTTTTATAACTGCTAAAAAATAGAATTACTGTCACTGTTTTTAAAGTCATAACATAGAGTTAATAAATAGCTAAATTTTTATCAGTAAAATACTGGAAATTTAAGACCTTAAACTGATTTTCTTCAAGATGTCTCAGGTAATAGGTACATTTGGAATTAAAATACATTCCATTTTTAAAGACTCTAGATCCTGAACACTTTCTAAGCTAGAAATATGATTCCACTGGACATATATAATCTTTTTTAAAGGGAAGAAAAAATATTTCTTTTACTCCAAACAAGCTATTGCAGCTTCCTAGAATTGCAATAGTATTAGCAGTTCATAAAATTATAATATGTATACATATGTCTGCATATTTATATACATGAATGCATTTGTGTAAATATATATGAAAACACATAAATCTGAAAACATGCATACATCTTAAATTACATTTATTTGAAAATAAACCCATCATTGAAGATTTCCTATTCATATACCTGAAATTGCACTTCAAAAAAATAAATATGCATTTATAACTGATCTTATTCTCAGTTAATACAAATTAATGGGCTTCCTTATATGACATGTACAATGTCAGGTTAACAATATCCACCTCGAAGATGGGAGGGGCTTATTTTGGGATGCAGTGATCTGATCTATCCATCGGCAGAGTTAATTTTTCCTTGCATTCTTGAGTTTCCCGTTGTATATCATGGGTAGTCACAGCCTTTCATTTCCTATTGGAGTTTTCTCTTGGGCTGTTGTCCTGACTCCTCTTTTTCAACTTCCCCTTCCTTCCTAGAATTGTGTTGCTATCTACTTTTGAATTTATAACAATAAAATTGAAGCTAAAATGTTCTTTGGGTACATCAGACTGTCCAAGAGAGTCAATAGTATGATTGGCATATCCATCCCTTCACCATTTGTTAATGTGCATTGTGCTCAAATGTTCAAATTCATCAGGTCAGTGTTCCAAATGCTGATTGGAAATATTATCTAATGTGCATTGTATGCAGTAGAGTCACACTTCAATTTCAGCACAGGTTTTACATTTTAGTTCCTGCTCATAATCTAAATAAACATAGCGTTTCTCAGCTTAGATTTATTTCAGGCATGCTCTCTCCAAAGGATTTAAAAATTAAAATGACTTCATAGCAGAATGGGAATGTTTATCCATTTAAGATGCTTAGAAATATAAGGCATAATCATCTTTCTTTTAAGCATAATACAGTTTTTGAATAACAGAGAAAATCATTTTGAACTACATTTAACAAGTAGCTTGTTTCAGCTTCGATATTAGCTTGATTTACCATCTGCAGAATTACCAATAACATGATGCATTTATTACCCGTAAAAGCTATTAGCAGGTCATTTTGTTCAGTTCATCATATGTGTCTTGAGACACAATCTGGCGTCTAACAGATTTTCATACATTGATGTCGCAGAGAATCAGACTGTTCTTTAATTGATTGTTTCTTGCTAGACTCCTTTTGATTAAAACAGGTTATGCTATTTGCGTTTACTTCCACATTTCTCCACTTCAAAGTCTGGCCACAGAAAGCAGAAATTATTCTCATTTCTCTGGGTTCTTTTAATTCAAAGTGAATGTATATATTTAAAAGTCTGCCATAATCAAGGGCTTTAAAAATGACTTCGGTTTTTCCAATATGTGACTCCCTCAACAAGAATGCAATCCTTACCATGCGTTTAAAAAAGGGATTTATCTTTTCCTGCCAAGTCATCATATATTGAACCTCAGAACCTCAAGTGAGTACAGATCATAGGGACCAAAGGGAATAGAAAGGCTCCCTCAAAGCACTCTTTTCCTCACAATTTGCACAGACCCCGACAAGCAAAGCTGAATTGTGGTGATAGTGTTGTATCCTTTTCCAGAGGGAAAAGAAAAAAGGGTCTTTTGCTAAACTGATTTCAGAAGGCCTAACTCATATTGTTCATTTAAGCAAAGAGATTGCGAAGCTCCTGAGACAGCCCCCCTCCTGAAACGAAACAAAAAAAGAAAAGAAAAAAAAAGAAAATTCCAAAAGATATGTGAACTCAAGGGAGATGGGGTCGGTGGTCCTGTGTCCGGCCTTCTACACACATTCCCCACACAGTTAACACCATAAAAATGAAAAGGCTGAAATCAGATCAGTACTCATCAATAGGAATGAGTAGCAGCTTGCAGGCTCAAAACAAAAGCCTAATTCAGCCCTCAAAAGGTTTTTGTTTGCCTAATGTCAGAAACAAACATAAAACTTTCTATCATGTGACATCCATGACACTAGGCGAGAGCAGTCACCCTTCCCTTAGGCTTCTGTCTGACATAGACAAAAGCCATCAATAGCTCTTTTGTATCCTACCTCAGCTGTCTGTCTTCATTGATGAGTCAGCCAATCATTCCCAATTGTCATCCGCTCCTTCCAGGTGAAATTCCAAAGTTCCCTGTAACAGGCCTCCAGGTCCCAGGACACACTAATTCACAAAATAATATTCTAGCCAATAGTACTCTTCACAGATCAAACATTTTATCAGGAAACAAAAATCATTTTAGTTCTTATTTGAAATTTTTCTGTTTCTTTACTATTGTTTCCACACATTTTGTGAAATATTGGCTCTTCCAAATTATTTTGGGTAACCAGAAATATGAAAGTATACTACATGTTATTTTGTCATTTTTGCACCAGTAACTCCTTAAAATTTACAGTAGATCTTTACAAAGTATAGCTGCATGGGGATTCTAAAAGATTTTTAATGATTTAAACTTGAAAGCCACTATTCAGAGCCAGTGATGCATTGAGGAAAATTATGTAAGTTGTATTTTAGAAATTACTTTTACTCTAAAATTTATTTAAAATCAAGTTGCGCCAATCACTTAAAATATTGCACCAAATTTCACAGGAAATCTCTGGGTGGATGTTTAGTATAAATTGAAAAGCTTAAATGGCTTAAAAATAGCTTGGAAACATCATATAGACACATGAGGCAGTTATTATGTTTAAGTGATGGGAGTTTAATGGTCTTCTCATACATTAACCCTACACTCTGATGATGGGGAATGCTTTCATCTCACTCTAGAAATGGATGAAAATAAATATTTAGATTGAGTAAATCTGATGATTTATTTAGTTTCCTTACCTATTTGTAATATTTTTGAAATTCAATGAGGTGAATTTTTACAGCTCTGACTTCATTAGCCTTCAAATATATAATAAATAGTATGCACTTGGGACAATTAACTGAAATATAGTCTTGTCTCCTCTCATGATCATATGTTCCAATTTGCATGACTGTAAAATGAAAAAACAGCAGCAACCACACTATTTTATTTGATGGAATACTTCTTTAAATTGACACTAACAAATACTATTCTTAGTTGTTAAGAAATAAGTATAAGTCCTATTCATAAAAATATACCTGTATCAAAAACAATAGAAATGGCTAAAAATGTACCATTATTTGATTTCGAATTTAAAGTCACATTTTTCAATGAATCTGTTATGGGGAGTTATATCACAGGACACAGCAAGAATTGTATGAAAATTTGTACTTAATACAAATGTAGGCAGGTAATGGAATGGGTTTAAAGATAAATATGTTTTTAAAATGGTATGCTTCTCTAGATGAAAATATGAACTTTTGCCAGAATCCCTTTGAGAGAAGTGGGACAAAAAGCAAAATTCTTTGAAGTGTTCATCAACGTTATCTGTTCTAATCTGGAACTACAAAGTTATACAATCTGTAGATTTCATTTACCAGCTCTGTACCAGTCACTCATGTTAATAAAAAAAAAGGATCAGCTAAATGTATTAAAATAGCAGACGTATCCTGAATTGTTTCCTCTGACAAGTGAAATAATAGTTTATTATTATTATTCATCACACATTGCACAGAATTTCTCTGTAGGTCTGTGAAGATGTGATATAAAAGGTAATGTATTACCCAGTCAGAGTTCTCCAGAGAAATAGATCCACTAGGAGATCTATCTACATAGAGAGAAAGAGACAGAGAGAGGGAGAGATTTGTTGTAATGAATTAGCTTGTGTGGCTATGGAGTCTGTGGAGTCCCAAGATCTATGGTTGGAAAGAAAGAGACTCAGCCAATCAAATGATGTAGTTCCAGTCTGAGCGTGAAAGTCTGAGACACAGGAGTGCTGACTGTGTAGTTTCAAATGAAGTCCAAAGGCCTGAGAAGCAGGAGAGCTGATAGTAAAACTTTTATCCGAGTCCAAATCTGAAAACAAGAGAAGACCAATGTCTCAGCCCAAAGACAGGCAGAGAAGAAGCACAGTCTCCTTAATCTGTCCTTTTTTTCTATTCAGGGCTTCAGTGGATTGGATGAAGCCCACTCACATTGGGGAGGGCAATGCGCTTTACTCAGTCTACTGGTTCAAATGTTACTCTCACCCAGAAACACTCTCACAGTTACACTCAGAATAATGTTTAACCAAACATCTGGGTACCCCATGGCCCATTCAAGTTGATCCAAAATTAACTATCACAGTAATGCGTGGTAATTTTATTTCATTCAATGGCTTTCTTGATAGTGAAAAGTGAGATCAAATAAATTACCTTAAATCCTAACAAAATGTACCTTTTAGGCTTCTATTTCCAAATTTGGTAGAATGTTCTAAGATAAATGAATTCTAGGATTTTAACATTATTTTTAAAAGTATATATTATTGTTCTCATTTAGACATGAAGAAACTGAGACTTCAAGATGCAGTTATTTCTCTTTATTTTCATTAAAAAGGGGGATATGAATAAAACCTCCTCCCTCTTACATGAGTTTCCTTTATTTTCATAGTGGGAATCAAAGTCAATTCCATTTTATGAACCCAGATGATTGGGTAGTGGATGGATACAAGGCAGCATGATTTCTTACTTCTGTTCTTTGGAAATTATTTTCTTTTATAATAAAACTGATGCAATTATCTATCTTTCTCTTAACCACCTGCTTGCATTTTTCTTCAACTACGTAGTTCATGCTACAAAGGCATATGTTGGGTATATAAGCTTTCCCATGCCAACTATCATGATGGCATCTAGAAGTAAGTCAACCCAACTGGTACCTCCAGGGCCCCAGAATGATGCAACAACAACAACAACAAAACCCACTAATCAGAGGATAAGGGGACATGCGGACTGGCAAGTTTCTGAGTAAATGTAAGTCTGGTTATCCATTTAATCATAATCAAATTATTTATTTAGTGCTTGAATACATGCTACACACCTCTCTATAATCTTTGATTTATTTTTTTATTTAATTCTCCCTACAGTCTTGTATGACATATATTTTTTCCCATTTTAGAGATGATGAAATGAGACCCAGAGAAGTTAAGAAGGTGAGAACCATTTGAATTGGGCTCCAGAACCTTGCTTTGACCATTATGCCAGTTCCCACATCCCTCATCTGCATAACGAAGGAAAGTTAAGCTCTTGAAGTTTCTTCTTAGTCCTTGTCTTCTGTGACCCTTTTTCCACTCTAAATTAACTTCCACTTGCTCTTCAAATCATTTTATTTCTTATTTGATCATTTTAATCTTTCCTCTAGATAAGTGATCCACACTTAATCAAGACATGAGATAACTCTCCCATTTTATCTCTTTTTTCTTTCTGCCTTGCGTCACACACACACACACACACACACACAGACACACACACACACACACACCCCACACATTCCATTGTATAAGGTCGTTATGTTCTATAAAGTCCCTGCAAAATGGAATTAGCAAATACTGAATCATTGCTCTTAGGAGACATATAGAGTTAGGTTCCTGTAAGTCTCTGGTTACATTTTCATCACCATATCAGTGTGTAACCTTGTTCTATGTGTGTTTCTCTTTAAAGCCATGTTATTTAACATATGTTGTCAATTTATTAATGTTTAACTCACAGCCAAAATGCCTGAATGAAGCTTAGCTAGCACATATACTTCCTCAGTAAGACACATCACAGCTTTCTTGCACTTAAGAACACAATGCACCACTTCAGCAATATGTTTGGGAGTCATTTTAAACACAGAAATCACCAAGAAAAAGTACAAAAGTGCAAAAACTGAAGCGCTAAATATACAATGAATAGGACACTTGGTGACAGTATGAGAGCTGGAACAAGAAGGCAGGGCATCACTTTGGCCTCAGCTGGGAATGCGTGTGTCGGACAACTTAACTTTTTCATTGTTCCGCACATGTGCATATCTGCAAAGACTTTGAATGCATCATAAGTATTGATTTGGGGGATATAAATAAATATTAGTGAATAGGCAAATTTTAAAATACAGAATCCATAAATAATGAGGATCCTCTGTGTACATCTCATCTTTGATCTCTGTCTTTCCACCTCTCTCCTTTCTCCCTTCCCCATTTTCTTCTCTTTTATCTTCTCTAGAGGAAATTAAATAAATAAAAAATATGAATTTTCTTTTCAACCTTGTTTCTGCTATCCTTATTGTCTTCTGCTTTTCAGAATTGCTAAGATTATTCTACATATATATACACACACAATTTTTGATTCCAAATCAATTCAGCACACATCTATGTTGTCATCAATGTTATGGCTGATTATAATTATTTTATATAACATGATTTCTGCTTGAAAAGTGGTCTTTAAAATGTTCGTAATAACAGAGAATCAAAGGCAAATCCAGGAATTCTTGCTTTCTCCTTTCTTTCGCTGACCTCTACATCACCTCACACTATACAGAGGCAAGAATGTCTATATTTCTGATTTTTTAAGCTTCAAATTACTTGCATTTAATTTAGCAATCTGCTCTTCATTGGAGATAGTTGAATTTACAAAAGCAATTACACCAGTTTCCTGTGACTTTGAAGGATATATATAGTTGTGTTAATTAAGTAGAAGAGGAGAATGTGGATTGCTGGTGATTTTCCAGTGGAAAAAAACAATTGTCATCGTCTGTGCAGCATTAATTGCTACATAGGGTAGGAGATTAATATTTTTAACATTTTAAGTGGTTTTGCATAAATGTTAGCAATAAGCAAGCCATTTTATGTCTTATTGGTTTGCATTTTTAATAATATTGGAATGTTAGCCTTCTCATAAAGGAAAGATTGCAACAAAACAGAAATAGTGTTTCAACCTTGCTAGTTATGTGCAAACTGACCCCATGTACCCTCTTTGGGGAACACTCAAAGACAGTGGTACTGTTGAAACCATAAAAAGGGGAAGAGGTAATTTATTTTTAATTTTTCTTACATTTGTGAATTTAGTGCCAGGAAAGGCTAACAGCATTGGCTAAGGACTCCAAGGAATAGATGCCATGAACACTTTCTGCATCTTTTCTTTTCTTATATTAGGTTTGGCCTTCTTTTTAAAAACAGATCGTTAAGTTGGTAAAACTGCACCGAAATATAAATTGGCATATTCACTTGTACAAAGATAAAACTCAACCAGATTCTTCATTTATTATTTAACCCAGACAAAGAATCTGAAAATGTAGTGATCATTACTCATTCATTCGACAAGGATTACTGAGCTCCTAGGATGTACCAGTCCCTGTTCTTGAGCTGGCAGTACCGTAGTGAACTGGACAAACAGGGCGCCTTCACTCACCCAGGTGCAATCCATGGACATTCAGGATGTCTGTTCTAACCCACACCATTAAAGAAGAAGTGCAGTATATTCAGACTGTTACATTAAATTTAGCCTAAAGCTGCCTCCTTACATATTTTAAATTTGGCCTAGTTTCTCTTTACATAGTGAACTGTAACCTTACCAGATGTGTAAACAGACTGTAAACTACCTTGTTTCCATCACTGAGTTTCAGCCAATCACAAGCAGCCAACTATTCAAACCATGATCAAATAAGGCAAAAGTCAAGCTGTAACCAATCTGGCTGTTTCTGTACTTCACTTCTGTACCTCACTTCTGTTTTCTGTACTTCTCTTTCCTTTTTCTGCCCATAAATTTTCAACCACACAGCAGCGTGGAGTCTGTTTGAATCTATTCTGGTTTGGGGGTTGCCCAATTCATGAATTGTTGTTCCTTGCCCAATTCATCTGTTAAATTTAATGCGTCTAAGGTTTTTCTTTTAACAAGATAATAGTAGAAAACAAAATAAAGAAAATAAAACAGTGTGATATTATAGAGAGTGCTTTATGTAATGAGGTTCAGGAAGGCCTCTCTGGAAAGGTGATATTTATATTGATAGTTGAATGAAGAAAAAGCATGAGCTATTAAAAGATGGGAGAAAAGGCTTTTTATACATTGGGAACAGTAGATATCAGAGTCTGTGGATTTGGGCTTCAACCTTGAGGAGCAAAAAGACCAGTCTGGCTAGAACAGAGTCAGAAGCAAGGGGAGATGAGGATGGTAAGGCCAAAGCCAGATCCTGGAGGGCTTTGCCTGCCACGAAGAAAACACTGGATCTTATTCTAAGTGCAAAGGAAAATCATCAGGGATGTAAGCAGAAAAAGAGCATAATCTGACATTTACTCATAAAATGGAATTTGGCTGCAAAGAGAATGAACAGGGGAAAGCATGGTGGGAGAAGAATGGGCAAAGGATTGGATACAAATCTTATTCATCATTTTAAGCCCAGGTCAAACAGAAGCAGAGATATTTGTCTCTTCTCCTATGCTCCAAAAGCACTTTATTTCAAATAGAACTTGTGTTATGGGGTAAGCACAATTTTCTCTCTCTTGTGCTAAACTGGGGGAAGACTGGCCAGTGGCTCAATGCTCTTGTTCCTAGCATAGATACCAGATCATAGCCCATGGTCAGTTGGCAGGTGCTGAATTGAAGTGAACCAAATTAAGAGGACACATTTAAGCCTGAATTTATTGAAAATAGCAGGCTCTAAATACTAAGACAATATATAACTGATCATTGAAAAAAGGAGAAACCTTCACAAATGTAGATTTAAAATTTTTCAAAACTATTAAAAGCCATTTTATTGTTACTTTAAATGCCAAAAGAAATCTTGGACATTTTGGAGAAAATTCCAGATTCTCCCAAGCTATGTCTCGATCTACATTTAGATAACATGAGTATCTATTTCTTGAACCACATATCAATAAACTTTAGGGGTTATCTATCATTAGAAAAAGTTCTTTTTTTTTTCATTATAACAGGAAATTTTGTTTACAAATCTAGAGAAGCCACTTTGTGCGAAGCTTGGTTTGATCATCGATCGTGGTGTTTTAGGAATCTTCATCAGTGAAAAGATGATGGTCCCTCTTGCATTCTAGACCTGAATGTAAAGACCTCACTTTACAAAAATGTAAAGTGAACAATTCAGAGATGCTAGAAATTATTCAGTAGGCTTTTCAACAAAGACCATTTTATTTTTTTTCCCTGAAAATAATATCAAACCAGATATTACTGCTCTGATTTCTGATGGAGTTTCTTTTGTTTCCAAAGATCAGACAGTTGAAATCCCCCTTCTTGGGAGGAACATACACAATCAAAGGTTCAGCATGGCCAAGTTCCATGGCATGACCTGATGTCTGCTTCCAACAGGCGAGGTGGACCAACCTCCTTTTGAAAAAACTAATTAAATTGATAGTGATGACATCTAATTATAACTTTTTTTCCTTACTTGAGGAACTAAGCAGCACACTTATTCCATTCTCTAATAGAAATACTATTAAGTATATTGCATGCACAATTTCTACAGACTGAAAATTTAAAAATAGAAATTTTGTAAAATATTTCTTACGTTCCTTCCTTTGGTATTATTTCCAGGGAATCAGTCCTATTCTCAAAGAAGCATGCTCTAGAAAACCCCATAGTCAGTTTTTCTACCCTGTCAGTTCATAGTGAAGATAAAATTGTCACATGAAAAATAGTGAAGTGTTCCCTCCTCCACAAGCTTCCAATGTAGGGATTTTCCACCCAAGTGTGTCTAGTATAAAAGACATGACATCTGATCTCATGAAGGGCAGTTGAGTATATGAATATGTGCTTTTTATTTGCTTGCTTATAAGGCTTCTTACAAAACTGTAGCATTATAGTACTATTGAACTATTAATTTGAAATTGTGGATAGTTTATAGAAACTTCAACATATCTTCCCTTTTGAAATATCTTGGATATCAATGGCATAATTTTTCTCCTGAAGCTGCTCATTGACTATAGATGACCTATGTTATTTTAATATCTAGTTTTTATTAGGGTTATAAGGAGGGAGGTGGGGCTTTTTCAATGTTAATTAGTGTAACATGTATAAAAATGAACAATAGACTTAACAAATAGGTCACCTTTTTCTGCCTAGGAGGAAAGCTGAGCTGATACAGAGTTTCTGGGGAATTCTAATGCTGATGTTGTGAAGTTCTCCTATTTCTCAGTACAAAATCTAAGAGGAATCAAAAAGAAAAACTTACCCATTTGCATTTAGGGAATACACAGCACTAGAAAGAGAATCAGATTAAGTAGGATATTTAAAGAATAATTAATTCGGTATTTATGGAATGTAAAGTATTCTCAAGTTCATGATACTGTTATATGCTAATTTACACAGTCACTGTGACCAGTGGCAATTTCAGAATATCTGTGCAAAAGGGCTTTTGAAGCGACATTTAAATAGCAAGCACTGTGTCTTTTAATATGCTAATTTAGAGTTGGTTGATAAGTGGAAGTAGGTGGGTTCTGGCCAAAATAATGCCCCTTTGATGTTCTCATGACTGTGCCAACACAAATCATCTAATCTCTCTGTAGTTTTCTCATCTGTAAAATGGGAGTAAAGCAACAAATGCTGTCATAACTCTGTAAGTGGCATCCAAAAAATCAACCATGGCACCCTGGAGTTTTATTATTATGAAGTTTATGGAACAACTAGTGAGCCAGAACAGCTGACTGGTTGGGAATTCCTGGGGCTGAAAGCCAACTGCCCTTTATTAATATTCAAATTAGAGTGTCATGAAATTTTATCATAGAAGTACTTGTTTCATAAAGTTGTTTGGGGTGATGCATATAAAGCACTTGACAGAATTGTCTCGCACAGAAAAAGAAAAAAACTCAAATTGGAATTTCTCCTTATCTCCTCCTCCCTCTCTTCTTCCCCCTCCTCTTTTCTTTCTCCTTGTCTTTCTTCTTCTGATTTTTTTTTTTTTTAAGACAGGGTCTCACTGTGTGACCCAGGCTGGAGGGCAGTGGCTCAATCATAACTCTGCATCCTCGAACTCCTGGGCTTAAGTGATCTTCCCACCTCAGCCTCCCAAGTAGTTAGGACTACAGGCACGAGCCACCACACCTAGCAAATGTATTTAGATGAGGTCTCACTATGTTGCCCAAGCTGTTCTTTTGATTCTTATTCTCCTGCAATACCAAAAATATCTAACACTCGACTATTCGATCATTCTAGAAACACTTATCCCTTTGTTTTTCATAATACCACATCGTCATGAAGCTCCTTTTGTATCTGTGACATTAATTTCCCTCTCCTTGGAGGACTTCTCTCTTTGATACTGTTCTCTAATTGATGATATTCATCAGGATGCCATTTTTGGCCCACTGCTAATCTTACTCTATATATTCTCCCTAGGTGAGCTCTCTGTGTTTCTGGTTTTGTCTACACCTGTGTGCTGAGAGTCCCAGCCAGTGTTCCAGCCATGACTCATTCCTTTAACAAATCTACAAGTGAAGTAATTATAGTCTGCCTGAAGCTTAATTCTTTTACATACCCTTGTGCTTCTGTGCCAATTAGCCACCAAGCCCTATTTATTTTATCTCAGTCTATGCCTTCCTCTCTACCATTGGTACAGCTGCCCAAACACAGGCCATTATCTTCTCTTTTCTGGGCATGGGAACACTCCAGCTAAAATGAACACTTAAATATGGCACTCTTCTGCTTGACACACTTCAGTGACAAGCATCAAAGCTCCTCCACCTGACCTACAGGTCCCATTTTAATGTGGCTTCTCCCCACTTCTCCAGCTACTTTTCCAAGCACTCTCTGCCAGGCATTTGATAATTCATCAACTTTGAATATCTAATTCTACTCATAAACCAGGCATTTGCTGCTCTTGTACCCTCTGCCCAAAAGCTCTCCTCCCTTCTCCAACATGACCTCGGCCTGACTAATTCTTACTAAATCTAGGATAACTCAGAAGTCATCTCCTTCAGAAAGATTTTCCTGACATCTGCAGGCTCATTAAGGTGTTCTTCCTTTTCGCTGTTAAGCAATGGCCCCGTTGCTTTTGCATCTGTACCCCTACAACCCTAGGAACAGCTTGACTAGGAGAATAACTAATTCTCATTCTCAGTAAATTCCCAATCCCTGGAACAGTTCATGGTGTATATGAGATGTTCAACAAAGATTTTTGATTTGGTTGATGAGATTAATGCAAAACAAACACTAAAATGCTCAGTACTCACCTTTGAGTTATAAACCATAACTAGATTAAAGACAATTCCAATATTTCAGAAGTTTGTCAGCTATTTTGTTGATCAGTACTATCAAAACTTAAAAAGCAATTTAGCAAAAAGCAAAGAAACAAAGCCGTAATTCAAATTGTGAATGTTTAACAAACATATGTTTGTGGAAATAAATTAGACATTATATACTGCAATGACTTCCAGATAATGTTCTAAAAGTTTTATGTTATTTGTGCATGAAAAAATGTTATAAAACTAATTTCTGCTTAATTTCATAACAACACCTCTCGCAATTCAGTTAGTCACTCAAATGTAAAGCTTAAAAGCTGTAGAATGTGGTGCTCAATTCATTTTGATTTTAATTCAATTCATTTCAATAAATATTTATAAAGTGCCTGCTCTGTATAAGAACTGGGTTAGATCATTTTATGGGCATCATGATGATTAAAATATGGTATTTGCCCTTTTAAGGTTTGCATTATGGTAGGGATGTTTAGACAAGTATATAAATATCTATAGTATAAGCCACAATGAGCCTAAAGCTATAGAAGTGTTTTAAATAACGTGTCATAGAGAATCAGAGGGAACAGATTGAATTAGTAGGATCAGAAAGGACTTTCTGAAGAAACTAGAATGAGTCCCTACAAGCAAGGCATATCAAAACAGATTCAGTTTTTTATTTTGATTGTGATTTGGGGTTATTATAGAGTTGCTTTTTAACTTAAGTCGGATTTATTAACTGATAAATCCATTATAAGTTAATAATGTCAAGTCAGAAATACATTTAATACACCTAACTGACTGAACATTATAGCTTAACCCAGCCTACCTTAAATGTACTCAGAACACTTACATTAGTCTACAGTTGGCCAAAGTCATCTAACAAAAACTCTATTTTATAATAAAGTGTTGAATACCTCATGTAAGTTATTGAATACTTTAAGTAAAAAACAGAATGGCTGTATGGGTACTCAGAGTATAATTTCGATTGAATGTGTAGCATTTTTGCACCATTATAAAGTCAAAAAATCATAAGTCAAGCCCTTGTAAGTCAGGGACCATCTATATATGGAAGGGCCATAGATAAAATACATCTTTATTTCATGGGGTAATAACAAATAGACCTAGATTTGAATCCTGTTTTTACAAGGAATAAGTTATGTGATTTGAAAAATTAACTCAGTTTCAGTTTTCTAATTTTTAAAGTGATGCAATTATTATCTCTCTTATAATGTCATTGTGATGACCCCAAATGTATATGTTTAGCACCTGAGATAAATGAGGATTGGATGTTAGATGTTTCAGTGTTTGGTTGAACAACTATACTTTCGAATTTTTATTAACGGACTGATTTCATTCTAAAAGGAAGTCTCTAATAATGTGCCATATTAGGGTTGATTTTGTTCTTCATCATTTGGGTTGAAGGCATAGAAATCATCCTTAGGATGTTTGCAGACAACAAAGGTGAAAAGTAAATTTAAAAATATATTGCTCAGCATCCTCGTTTTAGAGCCAAGAAAACTGAGTTTATTTAAAAGTGTTCATTTTATTTACCATAACGTTTATACGAACCAACAACTAACCTTTAGATTGCATTTGAGGAATACTTTTTCTTAGTTATGAGATGTGATTATCCCTATTCTTCAATATCTACTCCATCACAAGAGAACTCAGTACCACATTTTCAGAATAAACTGACAAGCACAGAACACTCATCAAAGGCCATCATAATGCAGAGGGGCCTAGAATATTACACTGAAAGAAACGAAAAGTTATTCAGTATGAAGAAAAAAAATCATGTAGCTATAACAGTGATTCTTATGTACATTAATGACAATTATGTGGCAAATCTTCATTGATTCAGAAGAAAGTACTTGGACCTATGGGAAGACAACACAAAAGGGAGATTTTTTAATTCAAAATAAGAATGTCTTCTAAACATTAAAGCAGCTTGGCTGGGAGCCTGTAATCCCAGCATTTTGGGAGGCTGAGGCGGGCGGATCACGAGTTCAGGAGTTCGAGACCAGCCTGGCTAACATGGTGACACCCCATCACTATTAAAAATACAAAAATTAGCCAGGCGTGGTGGCTTGTGCCTATAATCCCACTTACTTGGGAGGCTGAGGCATAAGAATCTCTTGAACCTGGGAGGCGGAGGTTGCAGTGAGCCAAGATCGCACCACTGCACTCCAGCCTGGGCAACAGAGTGAGACTCCATCTCGAAAAACAAAAACAAAACATTAAAACAGTCCAAAAGTATCTGTTTTGCAAAATTGTTGAACTAGACTTTCTACTGGAATACTTTCCAATTTATTAACAGCCTACAGTTCTCTGAATCTGCAAAACTGATAAGTATGGAGTTAGTGATTCCCAATGCAAAATAATTTCATATAAAGTTTATTTATTCTTCCCTTTCTTTACATTTCCAATATGATTTGATCAACACAAATACAACTACAGATTATCTTTAAAGAATTTGTTATCTCAAGAAAAGGCCCTAGTTACATTGAATTAGATTAACTTCTCAACTGTCACCAGCTCTCCCTTAATTAATTAATTGATTAATTAATTAATTAATTTATTTTTAGGCCTGATATATAGATGCTCTTTTATTTTCTGAATTGTAATGTCATACTGTAGAAGAGAAAACATAAGCATCAAAAATGTTTTTGTTTCCAAGGGACTATAATGAAAATTTTAGAAATTGCCTACCATTTGTATTTTGAGTGGAGAAATAATTTCATTTTGGTTACCAATAAGAAGAAATGGACAGGAGGTATTAGGAAATGGGTGGGTATTATCTTAGATATAAAATATAATATGAAAAATAAATATAAGTGAAGAAGACCAAAACTGGAGAGTGTAGAAATAAAGGTTAAATATAAAAATAGGTGAATATTGACCTTATTTATGGAAAAATATTTAAGAGTATTGACATTATTTTTCAATGTCTAAACGTTCCAAAGTGTCAGAAAATTTGAGTCCTGAAATTAATACTATAAACTATAGGATGACCTTGGATAAATGGCTAAATATTTCTGAAGACTTTTTTATATTTAAAGTGAGGAAAATGAAGTAACCCAGGGCTATCAGGGAGCTCACAAATAATTATTGTCAGCTGTTTTATCAAGGAAAATATATATGTCTTGCTTATAATAAGATTTTTTTGTGGAGAGAAAGGGTTTCTTTCTTTCTTTTTTTTTTTTTTAAGAAAGAGAACCTAGGTTTTTCTACAAATGCTTCATTTTACACTGTCAGGATGGTTTGGCTATTTGTCAGGGAATCTTTTGAGACATTATATCTCATATCAAAACTGTCTTGGAGAATAATTGTTTGCTTTGGGGTATTATGGCAGTAATTCTAAAATCTCTGTAGGCAAGGTTATTTACAGAATAAGGTGAGAAAATTTGGGACACGGCTGAAAACAAAGACAGTATCTTAAAGTAACTTTTGGTAAACACTAGTATTTGCTATTAAATGTATAGTCAATCAACATCAGAGGCTGCCATTAAATTTTGTACTCATATTATCAAGAGTTAATTGCTATGTGAAATGAGAAGCAGAGAAATCTCTAAACACTAACATTCTAAAGATATTGAAGCTTTAACTTGATATATACCTTGAACTCAGAAGTTAAAAATGTAAAAATGTCATCTCTAATACAACACCTAGCACAAAGCCAAGTATTCATTTGTACTTCATAAATATTTGTTGAATGAAGGTCTCAATCAATCATACCAATAATCAATAAAGAGATCAATGTTAGAATTTAAAAAATGTTCTAATTACTTGAGAATGATGAACAGAGTGTTTGAAAATGTTTCTCTGGTGACCAGAAATGCTTATTGTTTTCATCAAAGCAAAAAAAATGTACATTTTATCATCAGAAAAAGCTATAAGACAAAAGAAGTTTATTATCATACAGAGGATCCATATTTCTAGTAGGTATTTACTGCATAATGTTGATCTCAGTTTGGGGCCATCAGAAAATCTTCTAAGAAAGGAAATTGGAGGTATGTTCAACTTAACTTAACTCTCTGGGAATGGAATTTGACAAATGTCAAATATTATAAATATGATTTATGACCAGGATTCAAAACAAAAAAATTCTGCCCAGTTTTGCCGTATTTGTTTCCTTTATGCAGCTGTAAGAATAGGCTGCATCTCAGATACAAGCAGAATCTCCACTTAGTGAAAATCAATGGAATGTACAGCATTGAATATATCTACAGAAACTGAGTCTTTAGTGGCTGAAATTAAACTTATAAAGAGACTATATATAGACTAAATCCACATGATTAAATTAAAATGAATTAGAAATCCCCTATGACTTTAGAGTTTGGCTCCATCCACCCCTTCCCCTTAAAAATACCAGGACTTTTATTGTAGATGAGCTAAACATAGCTCTCAGACAAAAGATATACAAAAGCAAAATCTTTTAACATGAGCTTCTGCACTTACTAATGCAGGTGCAGCCACCTCTTTTACAAGATTCTTATTAATGAATGTAGAAGAGCAAGATAAAGTGATGAGAGTTTAATTTATTTTGGAAGTAATGGTTTGTACAGTAATTATCGAGAGGCAGCAGCTTGTCAAATGGAATCAGTAACAAGTGCAGTTGGGAGAGGTTTTCTGGTACATAGACATTGTGAAATGTTTTACTTGGCGATGAGAATGGACTCCCTGACAATAGATTATTTTGCTTTAAAAACAATAGAAAAACAACCCTGTAAGCTGATCATGCTTGAGAAACTATATAAGCTAGTATATTTTAAAAGATTAATTTTATGCTAATCTGTTAATTTACATTAGTGACCAAAAATAGAAGATAGATAAAGAGTATTTAACGTTTTGACTTCATCCAGTGTTCCATTCACCTTTATCCTTGGCCTGGAAACACTGACTCCGGTATGAGGGAAGAAAAATGGAGAGTCACAGAGTCCGTGGTCATATTCTGAGAGGTAGCATCTTGGGGGGTAGATCTGATAAAAATTCAAGCACGTCATCAAGGAATATATAAATCCTCAGTGGCAGAGAGTGAGAGGCATTCCAGAGAGATCCTGATGATACCAGATGAGAAGAGTTAGAATATAGACAGGAAGGTCCTTAGAATAGTTACTGGTTAGTCAGGATGTTAGGGGATTTTATATAGGCATTTATGGTCTGGGATTTGACAAGGAAGGAGTAGATAAAGACATCGATAGGAAAATATACTCAAGTAAATTTACCGCTGTTAAGAAAAAGACTAAACACAAATGTGAAACTTTATGTCCTTCTTTGAAAATGAAGGGAGAAGAATGATTCATGCTCAGAATTGTTTGGGCCATCACTAAAATACAACTTCTGATAATTCTTCAGAGGAGATCAGGTGTGTTCAAAGTAGCATGTCTGTAGACTACCAATAATTCTTCAGATTTCATCAGATGCTCCACTTTTGGTCACATAAACTAGACTGGAATGACCCGTAGGCAGTCCAAAAACTAACTAATGGCTCAAACCATTCAATTCTTCATTTGTTTTTCTTCTTTTTCAACTCTTATTTTAGGTTCAGGGGGTACATGGGCAGGTCTGTTACATAGGTAAATTGCATGTCGCTGGGGTTCGGTGTATAAATAATTTTGTCACCCAGGTAGTGAGCATAGTATTTGATAGGTATTTTTTTTTTACCTTCATCCTCCACCCACTCTGCCCTTAAGTACATCCCTATCTGTTGCCCTCTTTGTGTCCATGTGTACTCAATGTTTAGCTCCCACTTTTAAGTGAGAACACGTGGTATTTGGTTTTCTGTTCTGGCATACTTCACTTAGGATAATGGCCTCCAACTCCCTCCATGTTTCTGAAAAGGACATGATTTCATTCTTTTTATGGCTATGTAGTATTCTATGCTGTATATGTACCAAATTTTCTTTTTCTAGTCCACTGTTGATGGCTTCTAAGTTGATTCCATGTTGTTTCTATTGTCAACAGTGCTGTAGTGAATTTATGAGCACATGTGTCTTTTTGGTAGAAGAATTTATATTCCTCTGGGTATATGCCCAGTAAAAGAATTGTTGGGTCAAATGATAGTTTGTTTTAAGTTATTTGATAAATCTGCAAACTGCTTTCAACAGTGGCTGAACTAATTTATATTCCCATCAGCAGTGTATAAACATTCCCTTTTCTCCACAACTTCCCCAGCATGTGTTATTTTCTGACTTTTTAATAATAGCCATTCTGACTGCTGTGAGATGGTATCTCATTTTGTTTTAATTTGCATTTCTCTCATGATTAGTAATGTTGACAATTTTTATATATGCTTGTCGACCACATATATGTCTTCTTTTAAGAGTAGGTTCATGGCCTCTGCCCATTCTTTAATGTGATTGTTTGCTGGTTGATTTGTTTAAGTTCCTTATGGATTCTGAATATTAGACCTTTGTCTAATATGCATAGTTCACAAATATTTTCTCCTATTCTGTAGGTTTTCTGTTTACTTTTTTTAATAGTTTCTTTTGCTGTGCAGAAGCTCTTTAAAAATTAATACAAAAATTAACACTTTGTGTCTTTGTCTATGTCCCATTTGCATTCAAGTTAACATAGTTTAAGGAATTCATAGGAACAGAGCATAGAAAAGCAGACCATCTTATTTAACCATACATACCTCTTATCATAGACATATCTAAATTGATTGATTAAATATCAAGCTCTAGTTATATGGCAGAATGATCAAGAGATGTTTGGAACTCTCCTCTCATGCTCTTTCTTAGAAAGTTGCCCTTTAAAATGATTTTTTAAAATAGCATTTTGTGAAGTAAAAGCCCAAGCATTTTTCCTATGCTCTCACCACAAACAACATGGAAGACTCTATGACCAAATGTGTAGGTAATTCTCCCAACCAGTATGCAAGTAATCAGTTCTGCAGTGGACACCAGCTGGGTGTCCTCCAATTCAATTCTGATACTGTCTACCTGGAGATAGCATCCTATCCCACGAATTGAGGCCTCAGTCCCTCATGACTACACTGTCCCACCATCAGCTTCCAAAGCCAGTCACAAGCCTCAGGTTGTTTTACCTGTGCTTCTGACCAACTAACTATAAATTGTGGTTCCCACACTTGGATTCTATTAATTTGCTAGAGCAGTTCACAGAACTCAGGAAGAAAAGAAGACGTTATAGAGAGAGGAACAAAGTTGAGAATAAAACGAGATTTTTAAAAATAAGAAATAAGGCAAGCAGGAAAAAAGTAGGGCAATATTTTTAAGTACTGAAAGAAAAGAAATTGTTAACACAGTGTTCAATACCCAGCAAAAATACCTTTTAAAAATAAAGTTAGGATAAAAACTTTTTCAGACATATAAAAGGTTAAGGAATTTACTTCAAAGAAGACCTGCAGTACAAGAAATGTTAAAAGAAGTTATTCAGGTGCAAAGAAATTTATTCCAGATGGAAATATGAACCTATACAAAGGAACACTGAGTAAATACATAAGATTATTTTCTTATTAATTTGATAATTTCTTTGCATTATAATTGACCTTTTAGGAAAAAATAATAATGTACTGTAGAGTTTATAATACATATAAAAGTAGAATGTCTGACAATAAATGCATAAAACCCAGAGGAGAGAAATTGAGGTATACTATGGTAAGTTTTTTTCTTCTATGTGAAGGGAAAGTGTGAAAAGTTGAAGATGTATTACAAAACCTAAGACAAACACTAAACTAAACAATGCTATAGCTAATAAACCAACAGAGAATGTAGAATGGAAAAAGTACTCACTTAAGTAGGCAGAAAAGAGAGAGAAAAGAAAGAATGGATGGGATAAATGTAAAACAAATAATGAGGTGATACATTTGACTTAACCACATAACAAATAAATTCAATGTAAATGATCTAACCACAAAACTAAGAGAATGAGAAGGTTATATTGAATTACAAAGAAAGACCCAAGTATATCCTTATTAAAGAAGCCTACAGGGCCAGGCATGGTGGCTCATGCCTGTAATCCCAGCACTTTGGGAGGCCAAGGCGGGGGGATCACGAGGTCAGGAGTTCGAGACCAACCTGGCCAAAATGGTGATACCCTGTCTCTACTAAAAATACAAAAATTAGCTGGATGCAGTGGTGGGCACCTGTAATCCCAGCTACTTGGTAGGCTGGGGTCGCTTGAACCTGGGAGGTGGAGGTTGCAGTGAGCCGAGATCACGCCATTGCACTCCAGCCTGGGTGACAGTGCAAGACTCTATCTCAAACAAACAAACAAACAAACAAACAAAAAAAACCCCAAAAAACAAAAACACCTACATTAACTATTAATTTAAAGACCAACAAATTAACTGTAAAATGTAAAAAAAAAATATATACTGTGTTAATACTAATCAAAAGAAAGATGAAGTGCCTTTGTTAATATCAAAGTAAATTTTAGAACACTAGGAATAAAATTTAATATCACTAGGAATAAAATATTTCATTTCATAATAATATGAGTCAAGAATATATAACAATACTAAATGATTATGCACCTAATAACAGAGCTTCAAACTATGTAAAGCAAAAACAAAATTGATATAATTTCAAGGAGAAATAGATAAATCACAATTATAGAAGGAGATTAGGATTCTCTCTCAATAATAAACAGAACAAGCAAAGAGAAAACAAGTAAGGATCTATAAGACTATAGCAGTATTATGAAGCAACTTCATCTAATTGACATTTATAAAATATTCTACCTCAAAACAGCAAGGTAGATTGTTTTCTAATGCACACATTTACAAAAATAGAAAATATTATGGGTCACAGAATAATTTTCAATAAATTAAAAGTGATTCAAATTATTAAAAGTTTGTTTTACAACCAGATGGAATGAAATTAGATACTAAAAGCAGAAAAATCTCTGTTAAATAACTTAAATATTTGAGAACTAAATAACATATTTTCAAAAAACCCATAAATCATACTGTAATTTGAAAGCAAATTAAAAATTATTTTTCTGCTGAATAAAAATGAAAACACATATAAATCTGTGAGATGCCACTAAAGCAAACTATAGGGGGGAAATTAGACCACTGAACACCTATATTAAAACAGAAAAAGCCCTCAAATCTACCTTAAGCTGAGGTAGATCCTTAAGAAAACAGAAAATGAAGAACAAATCAAACACTAAGTAAACAGTAAAAAAAAATGAAATAATAAAGATCAGAGTGAAAGTCAATAAAAGAGAAAACAGAAAACAAAAACAATAAAGAAAACCAATGAAACCATCAGTTACTTCTTTTAGGAGATTAACAAAATTGATAAACCCCTAGCTATAGTAATCAGGAGATTTTTAAAAGACACAAATTATTAACATCAAGATTAAAAGAGACAGTGTTACTAAGGGTTCTGGATATATTAAAGAATAAATGAGTGCTATTAAAATATGCCGATAAATTTGACAATTTAAATAACAGGGACAAATTGTTTAAAATAAATTAAATACAAAAGGCTTTCAAAAAGATATAACATAAATTGCTCTGTATCTATTAAAGAAGTTGAATTTGTAATTAAGAATTTCCTACAAAGAAAACTTCAGGCCCAGATGGCTAGTAATTTCTACTAAATGAATAAAAAATAAATAATAAAGTTCTACACAAATCCTTCCAAAAAAAAAAAATAAATGAATAATCTCAAGTCAATTATGAGGCTAGCATTACCTGGATGCAGAAACCAGATGAATATATTACAAGAAAATACAATTACAGAGCCGTAGCCCTTATAAATGTAATGAACAATTTATGTAATGCATAAACATAAACAAAATTTAAATATTCTTTTAAAATTTTAGCAAGTGGAATCCAACAGAATATAAAAATGATAATACATCGTGACCAAGTGGGGTTTTTCCCAAGAAAGCAACTTGATTTAACATTTAAAAATCAACCAATGTAATTCATCACATGATATTCATCATAACTAAAAAGTCATCCGACCAGTAGATGTATTTAAAAAAATGAACATCCATTTCTGATATAAACTGTCAATGATCTAGGAGTAAAAGGGAGTTTTCTCTAATCGATAAGTTGTTTCTATGAAAAACCTACAGGAACATCATACTTAATAAGAGAAAGATTGAATGCATTTTCCTTAAGATCAGGAATAAGGCAAGAATGCCCTTCAACATTTTACTTGAGTTTTTAAGTCAGTAGCATCAGCAAAAAAATAAATAAAGTATACGCATCCAAGTAGGGAAGAAATAAAATTGTCTTTATTCAGGCAACATAAGAGTCTATGTATATAATTCAATGAAATTAAAACTAAAAACTATCCACTAGAACAAATGTGTGAATTTAGCAAGATTACAGGATATGAGATCAATACACAAAATTAGATTTCTATGTAGTAGCAAAGAACCACTGGACATTGATATTTAAAAAAAAAATGTCATTAACCAAAGCATCCAAAAATTGAAATAAGAATAAATCTGAACAAGAGTAAAAGAGCAGTGCATTGAAAACTATAAAACATCACTGAGAAAAATTATAGAAGATGTAAGTAAATGGAAAGATGTACTCTGTTCCTAATTCAAAAGATTCAGTACTCTTAATATGTAAATTCTCCTCAAATTGATCTATAGCTTAATAAATATCATCACATTCAAAATTCAATGGGGCGTTTTTTGTAGAAATGGATACTCTGCTTTGGAAATTCATATAGAAATGCAAAAAAACCTAGTACATCCAGAATAATTTTAAAAAGAGAAACAAAGTTGTTTTACTGTACTACTTGATTTCAAGATTTATTATAAAGCTACATTAATTAAGATAATGTGGCATCGGCACAAATGAAGAGCTATAGATCAATGGAACAAAGTAGAATGTTCAGAAATATATCAATACATACATTGAAAACTGAATTTTGACAGTGGTTTGAAAGCAATTCAGTAGAAAAAATTATAGTCTTTTCCAAAGATGGTGCTAGAAAAATTTCATGTCTACAAGTTAAAAAAAATAACTTTAATACATAGTTCACAGAATATATAAATATTAACCTTAAAGGGATCATAGACCTAAATGAAAAACCTAAAATAACAAAAAGCTTGAAAGACCATGTAGGAAAAAGTCTTGTGGCCTTAAGATTCAAGCAAATGTTCCTTAAATATAACACCAATGCATTATCTATAACAGAAAATATTAAGAGTTCATAAAATTTTAAAATCTAACATTCTTCCGTTGGAATTTTAAAATTTATTTAAATTTTAAAAATCTTTTTGGACAATAATATTAAGACAGTGAAGCCACAGAGAAACCACAGACTGGGGTAAAATATTTGCAAATCATATACTTGATAAAGGATCTGTATTTGCAGTATATAAAGAATCCTCAAAATTCAATAATATGGAGACAAGCAACCTAATTTTTAAAATAGGAGAAAGATTTGAAAAGATATTTCACCAAAAAGAGATATATGGATGGCCAATAAACATATAAAATTGCCTAACATCATATAAGTCATTAGGGAAACGTAAAATAAAACTACAATTATATGCCACCTGTTAGAATGGCTAAAATCTGAAGGCCTGATCAAACTAAGGATTTCCCAGGATATGGAGCCACTAAATTCTCATGCACTGCTGGTACAATCGCTTTGGAAAACAGTTTGGCAGTTTCTTAAAAAAGACAAACATAAACCTATTATACTATAATATCTGGACATTCTACTAGTTATTGACCCAAGAGATAAAAGCAAAACAAAGACACTGCTATTATTGGAATGTTTGTGTCTCCCCAAATTCATATGTTGAAATCTAATCACCAATGTGATGGTGTTAGGACTTGGACAAATTTTTTTTTTGTTTATAAGCTACCTAATATATAATAATTTGTTATAGCAGCCCAAGTGGACCAAGAAAGACATGTACATTGAATATTCATAGCAGGTTTATTTGCAGTAGCCCAAAATGGAAAAAACAGAATGTTCATCAGTAAGTGAATGGATAAATAATTGCGGTATTCTGAAATAATAGAATGCTACTTAGCAATAAACAAGAAAGAACTATTGATACATGCAACAACATGTTTGACTATCAAAATAATTATGCTAAGTGAAAGATGTTAGACTATTAAGATTTTATACTATGATTCAGTTTATTGAAAACTCTAGAAAGTACAAACTGATTGATAGTAACAAAAATCAAATAGGTGGTTTGATGAACACAGGTTTGGGAGCAATAGAAGTAGAAAGGAGAGGAGAAAACCTTTGGGAGTTATAAGTATGTTCCCTATCTTAATTACGGTGATGGCTTCACAGGTGTATACATACATCAAAACTTATCAAATTTACACCTTAAATATGCAACAGTTTATTGTATGCCAACTATACCTCAGTTAAGCTGTTTTTAAAAGTAGAAAGATTAGCTGTTAACAAATAACTGTGTACTTGCTGCAATTTGGAAAAATCTTTTATTTGTTTCCTGTTGCTAATCGTAGTCTACCAATCGCTGTTTGATTGTATCCTTAGTACTTGTCAAAATTTGACTTGCAATTGCTTTTGGTCTTTGTCAGCATCATGCCCATTTTTGTTTATCTTTACCCAGAAAATTGTCCATGCCAAGAAAATTGTTGCATCCTGGTCCTCCAGACATAACTCCCCTTCAGGCAATTTAGCTGTTAATATCTTTCCCTTATTTCCTCCTTATTGGATGAGGGCAGGTAATATCACCCTTTCTCACTCAGCTTACAAGTCTCTCAGGTTATATATCAGTTTCAATCCATGTTAAATAAAGCATACATATATCCAGGTTCGATGAAGGAAAACCATAAAAAAAGGAAAGTTTAATAATGCTCACTAAACATTCAGGTCCTAGAGAGGTCTACCACTGGGGTATATTAACTTGGTTATAAGATATTGAATATTACTTGTTTCACAATGTGGTTAAAACAAATCTCTTCAGACTGTGTTTTTCAACCTTCTTCCAACAGCCCTGGTTCTGAAGCATTCCCAGTGGAGAGACAGTGGCTTGTCTCCTGGTCTGCATTTATAGAGAGATTTCTGAGATTTCTATTTATTTGATCATCAAGAAACAAAAAAGAAATAGCAACTCTTTTTACACTCATGAGAAATATTGATATTTAAGAATTATTTTCTCCAACCTTATAAAAATATATTTCTCCATTCCCTCAGGAAACTTAGACATTAAATAGGTCAATCACCTGATGAGTTGCTTGGTTTTAAGTTCCTTTTTTGTTTCCTTTTGTGTAATAGATTTTCAAATGCTAAATTCATTCATTTAAATATGTATCATTAAATTAAACTGACAATTCATGATTAGGTAATACATGGATTTTACATAACACTTTTCTGATCTCTTTATATCATGTTATTGTGAAATCATAACATTGTTCCACAAATTCATATTATCTTAAAGTTAGAATTTAAAGATAACCTAGTTCAGGGACTACTTATATATGCTGTTTCCTGAAGCACATCACTTAACTCATGTGATTTTCAATTTCTCCATATCAATAACAACAATAACTCACAGTTAATAGAATTTAACACGTGGGCAGTGATGTGCTAATGCTTTTTCGGTATTACTATATTTAATCCTACAAGAACACAATGAGATGGGCCTTAGTATGCCCATTTTACAGACTAAGAAACTGACACCTATAGAGTTAAAGATATTTCTCAGTTTTGCAGCTAGTACAGGGCATGAGATTCAAGCCCGAGTGCACGTGATGATGCAATCCATGCTCTTACTCACTATTAAAGATTTTTCATGCCTATAAAATAAGGGAAGTATGAAAATTAATTGAGATTAAAAGTGAAAGTGAATAGTTCGGTGCCCTGGAAATGGACATATAGGAAGTGACCATTTTCTAATGCTGTTTGAGCATCCCTCAACAGGTGGTCAGTTTATCCTGCATTGTAATTCTTACGATGACAGAAGGTTGACTATCACACAATTCTATTCCATTTTTGGGTAAGCCTAACTGATAGAAGATGCTTTCTTATATTCAGCTGAAAACTGCTCCCCTATAGCTGTTACCTCTTTGACCTATTTCTGTCCTTCGGTTGGAATATTGATTGTGATTTCATTAAATTTAAAGCCTAATTTAGAGAGAATTGGCATCCATACAATATTGAGTCTTCCTATCCAAGAATAATTTGAGGCTCTGATTAATTCCGTTTTCTTCGTCGATGTTCTGCACAGTTGATTTTGAATAGCATATGCCTTTTGGTGGTACTGTGGTATCATGGACAAAGGCTGGCAACATTTCACAACAATTCAGGCTTAAATTCTGGCTCCATCTTTTATTGGATGAGGATTTGACTTCTCTGAGTCTTTCTTAATTGGTAAAATGGAAATAAAATCATCTCACATGGTTGTATGTGAAAATGCTTTGCACGGTGTCAGGAACTTAATTGCTATTCATTAACGTTAGCTACTATAATTAATATTGATCATCCAGCCTATTTTCTAGCATTTTAAGAAAAGAGTAGACACACTCTTTTGGAAATCTATACTAACATTTCATAGGCTTCATTATCAGAACGTTCTTCTCAAGATAATGATAATAACTTAAGTATCTTGCATTTTCATAGTTTTCTTTTAGAAGATAAAAGTATACATAGGTTTTTGAGAGACCAAGATCTTGCAATAGATGCAACTGGGCTTCAATATTGGTTTGTATGTTTATTAGCTGTGCAACCGTGGGCAAATATTACAACTCATTTAAGCTTAGTTTCCTTGTCTGTTAAAATAAGCGATAAAGATATTATCTACCCATAGGGCTGCTGTATTAATTGAGAGTAACACGTGTTAATTTATGCTGCTGTATTAAATGAGATAACACATATTAAAGACTCCTAATAATGAGTATGTTACCACAACTATTATTGTATTATTGTAATTGTTATTCCTCAGACAAAGCAAATTTGTAAAAGAGTATATGAAACAGATTTATGGAACTTGCATAAAGGTGGCTTGCTCCATTGATTTTTGTCTGCTCATTGGGAAAGTCTGCTAATCACCATGATTAAGTTCCTTAACAGAAATGTCACTTATTTTATTCATCTATTCCTAAAGAAATGAAGTTTTTTTTTTCTTTTTTCCTAGAAGAGTCAGAACACTTTCAGAGCCTAATTTTTTTCCGGCAACACAAGGGTGTTATTTCCTTGGATGAGTCTAAGCAAAAATTATAAAACAAGTGACTGCCACATTCCATATCTGTGTCCCTTTATGGTTCCTTTATTGTCTCTCCTCTGTCCCATTTTGTATCTCCTTATGAACCTATACTCAAACTTCATGGGTCTGAGGACTGCACTATCATGGTCATTCCTTTCGAAACTGAGGGCAATGATTTAACAAGCTGTCTCACCAACACATCTGTAAATACATTGGGTTTTTTTTTTTTCATTTAGAAAGACAAGGACAAATAATAGTATTGCTTGGTCAAAGGATTGACTCTCTAATGTGTACATTTCAGATGCTGCAATAATAAAGATTATTTAGGGTGGATGGCCTTTTACTCTTATTTCTTTGGATAGTTCTGGACCTAGTGTGGACCACCTCTATCATCTGGTAATTTCCCATACACAACTAATTCAGAACATAAGAGTGCAGGTCTTTCATACCAAATAAACAAAATAATCTATTTTTTTTTTAGCAAATGTGGGCCCAGATGATGCTCCTTTTCCTTTCTACTCATTGAACGTCTTTCCTACTATTAATATAAAGAAGAAATTTCAACTCATTATATAAGCTATTAAGTATAAATCTTTGGAAGGTATGGACAAATTTTTTTAATATATGACAAATATTTTTAAAAATCATTGTACCTAAATTAATTGGCTAAATATAACTATTAAAAGCTATATACTAGAGATACAATCTCCTATTTCCCAGTCATAGGCTATTTTTTTCTTAGTGTAGCTCATCTAAATATTAGAATGAACTTGCAGTCTTATTTCTCCTGTTGATAAAGGAAACATTCCAGGATTCAGAACACAGTGAAACATGCATAGACAAATAACCAGAATATAATTCATATCCTTTGTGTTTTTATTTTAATAATGATTAAAAGTCTAACTAGTTACTTTTAAAAAATAGTTGTACAACTCCCCTTATATTCAGTATTTGCTGAAACAACATACTGGAAGCCAAAGGAAACTCGATTATTTTCTGACTGAGGAAAAATGCACAGAAAGGGGTTTTTCATTTGTTTGTTTTAAATTCTTATTTTCAAGGAAATAAACATGTAGCGTAGAATGCGTTATCGAAAGAGATCAAATATTCAAGTTAAACTTGAACACATTTGAGAATGCATCTGTTATTTTAAAATAATTTAACAGGTGAAATTTATCACTGAACAATCTTATATGACATGAATTTTGTAATAACTTTCTCAATAAAAGTTACAATTTGGCAACATCTTATATGTTGCCAAATTTCTTTGGGGTCCCAGGAAAAGATTGCACTTAAAATAACTAAATTAGAAGCAGGCTTTGAATTAATTACTGCATGGAAACTCAAGGAAGGTCTTGTTCATGTGCATAGTGATGCTCTGCTACGGGTCCAGAAGACGGAATAGGAGGATGGTTAATAACAGTTATTAATAACTTGCCAGGTTTCAGGGCTATGATATGTAATTTGTGAATACTGTCTCATTTATCTTCAAAAATGTCTCAGTAATTTATTATTAACATTATTATACAGATGAGGAGACTAAGTCTCAGAGATAGGAAGTAATATGCCCAAATCCCTAAGTTAGCAATGAGTAACTTTGAAAAAGTGGACACAGTATGTTGTCTGGTCAGACCCTGTTACTCTTGCTTATTCAAAAAATTGTTCTTTTATTCAGCAAGCACATAATGAGTTCTTACTGTGGATCTAGCATTCTACTACTAGGCTACAGATTTTTTAAAATGATAATTAAGAGAATTCCAGTTAAACAAGAAAGAGTAGACACAAACTTTATTTTAGACCCATTAAAAACCTACTATAAAAGGCATGAGAAATGACCATAGATGTCAGATTAACAACAGAATCTTTAAAGTTGGAAAATAAAGACACTAGAAATAACTGACGTGGGCCTCACCTATTTCCATTCAACCAAGTTCCTAACTGTTAGAGATGTTTTGGAAACTAGAGTTTTTCACTCTTGGGACATTTTCTTTTAGCATTTATCTGACAGTGTCTTCTCCTTTTTTTTTTTTTTTTTCTGCTCACTTTCTGGGACTCTTGTTTGTTAGAGGTTAAAACTCCTGAAATTGGTTTCTGACTTGACTATTTTTTTTCTATTTCCCTTCTAATTTCTAAAATAGTTCCTTAACTTTACCTTCAGACTTTTCAATTGTCTTTTTGTTGGTGTCGTTTTGTACGTCAACACTCCTTTATTGTCTGTTTAAAATTTCTTTTCTGTCAATAATTTCCAACCACTTTTGCTGATTTGTTGAATTGTCTTTTTGTAAAAACTAACATTTTTAAATTATGAGTTTAATATTTTATCTTTCTGAGGATATTACTATAGATTACTGTTTTATTGATTTCTAGAGTCAGTTTATACAATTAATTAATTAATTAATTAGTTTACTTCCTTCCCTGTTAACTTCATAGTTGCGAAGAATATGTTGCATGTCTGCCTATTTCACTTCCAATCATTGCTATCTTGAAACATTATTATGTTTCTCTTTCCTTAAATTTTAAATACATTGACATCCCTCACTAATTATACTAAAAACAAAAACAGAGATAAACTTTTACGTATTTGGAAAAACATCTTATTTTTTTTTTCTTTCCATTCATGAAGAGGGCTCTTGCTTTACATAGCCAGCAAGTGAAAAAGAAAGCTACAAGAGGTGAGGGCACAAATTCCCTGAGACAGCCAATTCATTGTCCAAATTATAACTACCATGGGTTGAGCATTTGCTATATGCCAGGCAATGTGCTGAGGGCTTTGCATTTATTATCTCATTTAATCATGATTATAAACCAACAGTGCAAGTATTATCATCATTTAGAGATGAGGACACTCTCACATGGCAAGGCTAAATAATTTATGCAATATCACCTGGGCAATAAATGGCAGAGCAGGGATTCAAACTTATCTCTGAGTCAGTTAAGAGGCAACAGTCTTGACCTATTATTATGTAATACTGCCTTTATCTCACCTATGAGTAAAAAGAAGCAAGTCTGAAGCTGTAGTGTTCTGAAAAGTAGGCTTAAGAAAGAGAATTAAAAACTGAAATGTTTTCCTTTTCAAATGGAACAGAAGTAATAATCAGAGGGACAATATAAGAGTTTATTAGAAACTCTGATTTATTGGTAATGGAGGTTGGCCTCAGCATGTCCCAATATCTTCTTCTAATGTGCAAATGATATGAAATGGCAGTCAAACCTAATCAAAAATTAAAATAGGTAAAACAGAGCTCAGCATAAAAAAAAAACTGGATAGTATAAATCATAAATCCAAACTAGTAAATAAAACAATTTTGGAATGACAATACACTATTTTTATAAACGGTATTCCAAAAATGAACCAATATATAGAAATTTGCCTTCATTTTATTTTTTCCAATTACTAGGGTAACTGAGTTTTTTTAATGTTATTCTTATGGAACAGGAAATATGACTGAAATTGAGCTCACATAAAGACAGTACAGTCAGAAACACAGGAGAGTAAAAAAGAGCAAGGTGACGTTACATTGAGTGTTCAGTTTATAGAAACGAGATTGTGCTAGTGAAAAATAAAAGTTAACAATTAATTATAAAACTTGATATTGTGTCCGGAATTGGTGGGTTCTTGGTCTCACTGACTTCAACAATGAAGCCGCGGACCCTTGCTGTGAGTGTTACAGTTCTTAAAGGCGGCGTGTCCGGAGTTTGTTCCTTCTGGTGTTCGGATGTGTTCAGAGTTTCTTCCTTCTGGTGGGTTCGTGGTCTCGCGGACTCAGGAGTGAAGCTGCGGACCTTTGCAGTGAGTGTTAACAGCTCTTAAGGCGGCGCGTCTGGAGTTGTTCGTTCCTCCTGGTGGGTTCGTGGTCTCGCTGGCTTCAGGAGTGAAGCTGCAGACCTTCGAAGTGAGTGTTACAGCTCATAAAGGCAGTGTGGACCCAAAGAGTGAGCAGCAGCAAGATTTATTGCAAAGAGGGAAAGAACAAAGCTTCCACACTGGGGAAGGGGACCTGAGCAGGTTGCCACTGCTGGCTCAGGCAGCCTGCTTTTATTCTCTTATCTGGCCCCACCCACATCCTGCTGACTGGTAGAGCCGAGTGGTCTGTTTTGACAGGGCGCTGACTGGTGCGTTTACAATCCCTGAGCTAGACACAAAGGTTCTCCACCTCCCCACCAGATTGGCTAGATACAGAGTGTCCACACAAAGGTGGTTCTCCAAGTCCCCAGCAGAGTAGCTAGATACAGAGTGTCAATCGGTGCATTTACAAACCCTGAGCTAGACACAGGGTGCTGATTGGTGTGTTTACAAACCTTGAGCTAGATACAGAGTGCCAATTGGTGTATTTACAATCCCTGAGCTAGACATAAAGGTTCTCCACGTCCCCACCAGACTCAGGAGCCCAGCTCGCTTCACCCAGTGGATCCCGCACCAGGGCTGCAGGTGGAGCTGCCTGCCAGTTCCGCGCCGTGCGCCTGCACTCCTCAGCCCTTAGGTGGTCGATGGGACTGGGCGCCATGGAGCAGGGGGCGGCGCTCGTCGGGGAGGCTCCGGCCGCACAGGAGCCCACGGAGGGGGTCGGGGATAAGCTCAGGCATGGCAAGCTGCAGCTCCCGAGCCCTTCCCCGCGGGAAGGCAGCTAAGGCCCGGCGAGAAATCGAGCGCAGCGCTGGTGGGCCGGCACTGCTGGGGGACCCAGTACACCCTCCGCAGCCACTGCCTTGGGTGCTAAGCCCCTCATTGCCCAGGCCGGCAGGGCCGGCTGGCGGCTCCGAGTGCGGGCCCGCCAAGCCCACGCCCACCCGGAACTCCAGCTGGCCCGCGCAAGCGCGGTGCGCAGCGCCGGTTCCCGCTCGCGCCTCTCCCTCCACACCTCCCTGCAAGCTGAGGGAGCTGGCTCTGGCCTTGGCCAGCCCAGAAAGGGGCTCCCAGAGGGCAGGGGTGGGCTGAAGGGCTCCTCAAGTGCCGCCAAAGTGGGAGTCCGGGAAGAGGAGGCGCCGAGAGCAAGCGAGGGCTGTGAGGACTGCCAGCACGCTGTCACCTCTCAATATTATCGGTAGCTCATTTTGAATGAAGAAAAAGTTAACCATAACTCCAAATGTTATAAAAGTAAGATTATTATAACTCTCAAACTCTTTCCAATAACTTTGGGGTTTTGTCCTCATCCACATTTCAGTATCAACAAACGACTCATTAATATTATTGATAAAGCTTCTAAGTATTTGAAGATATCAAAAATGTTATCTGTTAATATTACAAAAGTTCATGTTTTGGTGTTTACTTCTAGCTTTAATTATATATATCATATATAAATGTATATTATACATATTTACATATATATGTACATACAAATGTAAATGCTGTCACTCATCTCACTGTTTTTTGTTTTGGAAAATATATTTCCTTTTCAAAATTACTTATCCAAATATGTTTTGGGTTTCATTATGAAACCGGAGTTTTCCCGTATCCACCTCGCAGGGTGTGTGACAGGGAGTGTGGCTTGCTTCTTCGGTGCCCCGCTGTTCAAATCCCTAGGGGGAAGCATGATGCAGACAAGCAGGTCATGGGGAGTGATTTTGGGGCCCTGACCCCATGGCACTGTCTAGGGTTGAGTGTTTACAGCTCCAGAATCCCCAGTAGGTTTGTGTTACAGTGTGCTCTTTTAGCTTAGCTGTCTGCAGGTGGTTTGTGTTAATCAGCCAATTAGACCCTCTGCCTTATCACAAGGACAGAGAGCTTTCTGTATCTGGGGCTTTTGCCCTAGTCTACAAGAAAAATCAGATCACACATGGGCTTAGAGAATGAATGAGTACAAGGTTTTACTGAGTGGTGAAAGTAGCTCTAAGCCGATGGATGGGGAGCCAGAAGAGGGATGGAGTGGAAAGATGGTCTTCCTGGAATCAGGCCCCTCAGTGGCTGGGTTCTCCTCCAACTGCCCTTGGCTAAATTTCCCTGTGTCTGTGTTGTTCCACCATCGATGGCCTGCCAGCGTCTGTCGTTGTGTTCTTCTGGGGGTGTGTTCCTCTCAATATCCAGCTACTTGTGTGTGTGCCTAATAGACTCTTGGGGAAGGCACAGAATTAAGGGTGGGGGGGTGGGGGAGGGGCGTGGCGGGCCAGAATTGTCTTGGAAAATGCAGCATTTGGGCGCAAAAACAGGAGTGCCTGTCCTTACTTACGTCCGTGGGCACAGGCCTGAAGGTGGAGCTCTCTCCAGGGACCCCGCCCTTCTCTACCCAGCATTTCCCTGCCCCCCTCTCATATCATTTACTTTTTCCAATTAATAGAAATTTTAAAAATATCTGCTTTAATTTCAAATACAGTAAATTTCAGTAGACAAAATCCATGTTTAAAAATCTCTTTGTGATCCTCAGAAATTCTTAAGAGTGTAAAGGGATTCTAAAGCCAAAAAATTTGAAAACTTACTGAAACACCAGGACTTTTGTTTAGGTCCTGCTGCTCACCACATAGCAGGCCAATGACTGAGATGAGGAGTATTCCAGACCATGAGTATTGCCAAGGAAGAAGGATTTAATCAGGTGCTGCAGCTGAGGAAATGGGAGCTCAGTCTCAAATCCATCTCCCTGACTGACTAAAATTAGGGGTTTATTTAGCAGGGAAGAAATCTAACAATGTAAGGAAAACAGGAACTCTGGCAGCCTAAGGAAGCAATCACGATGAATGAGGGGCCTGGTGTTTCATTTTATGGATGCCATGATCTGGTCAGTTTCAGTTCTTTGGTAGTTTTTGAGAAGCCTGGGAATGGAAGGAACTCAGATAAAACAAATATAAGTTTCAAGCTTTAAGACCAGAAAGGATGATTTCTATATTTATACAAAAAAACAAAACTACCTATAAGACTATTGGGTTGGTTTCAAAACCACTAGACAATAATATAAAGGAAAGGTCTAGAGAAGAAAAAGAAGGAGAAGGAGAGGAGAAGAAGGAGAAGGAAGGAGAAACAATCTGTAGAAGTCCTGATTCTAAGTTTTTTAAAATATATATATCTTCTAAGTTTTTTTTTAATATATGCAGAGATGTCAGAGATGGATGGATGGATAGATAGATCATTATAAGATGTTAGATAGGCCATAGAGATTTATTTATTTATATTTAATAATAGTGATTTCCTGGTAATAGGAGTGTTTTGAATACCAGTATTTTGACATTTGGTTTATTTTAAAGCTATATTCTGATAAAATACTGGAAATAGCTATCTTTGGAGTTATAAAGGAAAGTGCTAAGATATGGCTTAAAAATTAGAGTACTGAACCTTCAACTGAAGTCATCTGGTGCTTAAACAGCTGTTACTTTGAGCAAATGATTTGAATGTCTGTAAGTCTCCATTTTATAATTTGCAAAGTGAGATGTATAATATCAGTTTTGCAAAGTGTTTTGTAGATTACTGAGATAAAGTGTGACAAATGCCCAGAATGGTTCTGAATACAGAGGAGGCACGTAAAAGTTTGCGTCCTGTGGCACCTGACAGTGTGGTCAGCATTCTCATAGTTACGTTTTGCCGCTTTAAAATAAGATGGCACAAATTGTGAAGCCAAACTAATATTTAGGTTCAAATATGCCTCTGATATTGTGTCCAGAATTGGTGGGTTCTTGGTCTCACTGACTTCAAGAATGAAGCCGCGGACACTTGCGGTGAGTGTTACAGTTCTTAAAGGTGGCGTGGCATGTCCAGAGTTTGTTCCTTCTGATGTTTGGATGTGTTTGGAGTTTCTTCCTTCTGGTGGATTCATGGTCTCGCTGGCTTCAGGAGTGAAGCTGCAGACCTTCACGGTGAGTGTTACAGCTCACAAAGGCAGTGTGGACCCAAAAAGTAAGCAGTAGCAAGATTTATTGCAAAGAGGGAAAGAACAAAGCTTCCACAGTGTGGAAGAGGACCCCAGCGGGTTGCCACTGCTGGCTCAGGCAGCCTGCTTTTATTCTCTTATCTGGCCCCACCCACATCCTGCTGATTGGTCCATTTTACAGAGAGCCGATTGGTCTGTTTTACAGAGAGCTGATTGGTCCGTTTTGACAGGGTGCTGAATGGTGCATTTACAATCCCTGAGCTAGACATAAAGTTCTCCACATCCCCACTAGATTAGCTAGATACAGAGTGTTGACTGGTGTATTTACAAACCTTGAGCTAGATACAGAGTGCCGATTGGTGTATTCACAATCGCTTAGCTAGACATAAATGTTCTCCAAGTCCCCACCAGATCAGCTAGACACAGAGCACAGATTGGTGCATTTACAAACCTTGAGCTAGACAGAGTGCTGATTGGTGCATTTACAAACCTTGAGCTAGATACAGAGTGCCGATTGGTGCATTTACAAACCTTGAGCTAGACATAAAGATTCTCCAAGTCCCCACCAGATTAACTAGATACAGAGTGCCCATTGGTGCATCCACAGACCCTTAGCTAGACAACAGGGTGCTGACTGGTGTATTTACAATCCCTTAGCTAGACATAAAGATTCTCCAAGTCCCCACCAGACTCAGGAGCCCAGCTGGCTTCACCCATTGGAACCCGCACTGGGGCCGCAAGTGGAGCTGCCTGCCAGTCCCACACCCGTGCGCCCGCACTCCTCAGCCTTTGGGCTGTCGATGGGACCCGGCGCCGTGGAGCAGGGGGCGGCACTCGTCGGCAAGGCTTGGGCAGCGCGCAGGAGCCCATGGTGAGGGGGAAGGCTCAGGCATGGCGGGCTGCAGGTCCCGAGCGCTGCCCCGCGGGGAGGCAGCTAAGGCCCCGCGAGAAATCGAGCGCAGCGCAGATGGGCCAGCACTGTTGGGGGACCCGGCGCACCTTGTGCAGCTGCTGGCCTGGATGCTAAGCCCCTCACTGCCCGGGGCTGGTAGGGCCGGCAGGCCCCTCCGAGTGCGGTGCCCGCCAAGCCCACGCCCACCCGGAACTGTAGCTGTCCCGCAAGCCCCACACACAGCCCCAGTTCCCGCCCGTGCCTCTCCCTCCACACCTCCCCGCAAGCTGAGGGAGCCGGCTCTGGCCTTGGCCAGCCCAGAAAGGGGCTCCCACAGTGCAGCCACGGGCTGAAGGGCTCAAGCACGGCCAGAGTGGGCGCCAAGGCTGAGGAGGCATGGAGAGCCAGCAAGGGCTGCCAGGGCTGCCAGCACGCTGTCACCTCTCAATACTTACTAGCTGTGTGACATTGAGTAGCTTACTTAAACTCTCAGCATCTCAGTATTCATATGTGCAAAAAAAGATAATAATAGCCACCTCATAAAATTGTGCAGAATTAGTTTTCTAACTCTGATGCATGAACTATTGATGCTCAAAGTATCCAATTATATCAAAAATTTCTTCTTTTTATCAACTCTATATCCTTTCTTTATATTATTCAGTCCAGTGGTTTTCAAATTTTTTAGCTTTAGGATCCCTTTACACTCTTAAGAATTACTGAGGCCCACAAAGAGCCTTTTAAACATGGATTATATCTATTGAGATTTACTGTATGTGAAGTTAAAGCAGATGTTTTTTAAATGATTTTATTAATTGGAATAACCCAAACATGTTTGGATAAGTAATTTTGTAAAAGAAATATATTTTTCAAAACAAAAATAGAAGAGTGACAATATTTACATTTTAACTTATTATTTGTCTTATTAGAAGACAATCTCAAATCTCCATCTTCATCTAATCTATGGCAAATATGTCATTTTGGTTGAAGTATATGGATAAAATCTGGCCCCACATAAAAATGTGTTGGTAAATGGAAAAAAATTTAATAGCCTCTCCAAATAATTATGAATGTTCTTCTTTGATAACTCACCAAAATTGACAAAGGGTAGTTTTTGAAAGCTTAGTTACAATGTGCAGTTTGAATCCGTATCTAATGTTGTTACATTTAAATACATAAATCTTTCTGGTATTTTGAATGGAACTTTAATAAATGCAAAATTTTATAACACCCCACACTAGTCATTTGTAAAATATTGTGTGAGTTTTTCAATGATATATTTCATTATGCAGAATCAAAAATTGCATTTATTATTATCACTAACAATCTCATCAGGAAAGTCCTTACGTATTGGGAAGCTTTTAAGTTTACAGTGGAGGATACAAGCTTCCACAAATTCTAATTTTCACTTAAAATCTCAAATTTTATCACTGACAACAAATACTGTCAGTTCTTTTCCTTAAAGTGACAGGCTCACTTCATTAATTCTTGGCAGAATGTCCACCAAATATCCAAATATCCAAATCTGAACAACCATAGTTTTTCCTGTCAATCTTTTTTTTTAAGTAAAACTTATTTTCCTTAAAAAAGTGGCTAGTTTAGCTTTCAACTCAAACAATCTCAAGAGAACATTTCCTAGCGACAATCATCACACTCTATGCATACTTCCCATTTTATAAAACAGAATATTAAAAAGATATGTACTCAAGATGGAGAGTTAATAAAAATAATAATCTTTTTTTTTTTTTTTTTTGAGATGGAGTCTCGCTCTGTTGCCCAGGCTGGAGCACAGTGGCGCGATCTCAGCTCACTGCAAGCTATGCGTTCCAGTTCACGCCATTCTCCTGCCTCAGCCTCCTGAGTAGCTGGGACTACAGGCGCCCGCCAGCAAGCCCAGCTAATTTTTTATATTTTTAGTAGAGACGGGGTTTCACCGTGTTAGCCAGGATGGTCTGGATCTCCTGACCTCACGATCCACCCGCCTTGGCCTCCCAAAGTGCTGGGATTACAGGCGTGAGCCACCGCGCCCAGCAAAAATAATAATTTTTAATGTTTCATCAAAGACATTCTTAAGTGAAACTGGCTAACTTCTATTTTCTTTTTTTTTTTTTGGAGGCGGAGTTTCACTCTTGTTGCCCAGGCAGGAAGGAGTGCAATGGCGTGATGTTGGCTCACTGCAACCTCCTCCTCCCAGTTCAAGTGATTCTCCTGCCTCAGTCTACCGAGTAGCTGGGACTACAGGCACCCGCCACCACGCCCAGCTAACTTTTTTGTATTTTTAGTAGAGACAGGGTTTTGCCATGTTGGCCAGGCTGGTCTTGAACTCCTGACCTCAGGTGATCCGCCCACCTCCGCCTCCCAAAGTGCTGGGATTACAGGCCTGAGCCACCACGCCCAGCCTGACTTCTGTTTTCTTACTGTGAGTGAGTGGCATATAGAATACAGTGACTGCAAGTACAGAGTTCAGTACCAGTACCACTACTACCCTGATTTGTGCTAAGGGGCCAGCTGTTATACCACCATTGTTTTTTG